>NC_082668.1:93925271-94102771 GCF_025265405.1 Mesoplodon densirostris | reverse complement strand
CAAGTTTACGCATTCTGATGGTTCTCAAATAACATTTTGAATAGCGGGTCAGCGCCTCAATCAATTACATAAGCATGTAAAGTCGGTCTCTCGGAAAAAAATTCTTTTTCATGCATATGCATTAAAACATGTTCCCAATTATCCTCGGAAATTGCCTTCATTGGATTAAGCAGCAGCTTTGGACGCGGGTTCTGATCTTCCCTGGGCTTTTATTAAAGCTCTGAGCAGCTTTGGCAATAACAGGGCGGATGGCTGTTTGTTTAAAGAGTGTTTACCAAAGAAAGGGGCCGGCGGGGCACGCCGGTTGATAAACACGGACCCATCTCCTTGGGAGAATTTGCTAGGAATCGCCTGCTAGCCCAGTGGCCGGGGAGAGAGCCCTGTCAGCGAAGACGCCGACCCCGGGGTTCGGCTCTCCCGGCCCCAAATTAGTCGCCGCCTCAAAGCCAGCCTTGGGCGCAGGCTGTGTTCGCAGAGGAACACCGTGCCCCTGCGTGGCCCAGCGTTCGCTTTCTCAGAGAGACTTGGACGGGGGCTAGGAGGGTAAACCTGGCCGCCTCCAGCGACCCTCGGTTCCTCCAAGCCAGACCAGGAGGCGATTTACTTATTCCTGGGACGAGGATTGCCCGCAGGGGGATTTAACGAGCCCTTTGGCGCGAGCTGAGTTGAGACGGTTGACCCCGCTGTGTCCACCCCCATGCCAAAACTGTTGGGGAACCTCGGGAGATCTGCTAGGTTTGGCAGCTTTGGGGGTGGGGTGGGGGCTGGAGTCTAGCCTAGGTTCCACCCTTGAGTAGAAGCTGCGGTAGGGCAGGGCTTGGCCTCGGATTTCTAAATCCAATCTCTCTCCCCTCTCCCTACGCAAGCAGCGCTGGTTTGCAGACCCTGATCTCGAGGCCTGACTCAAGTTCTCTCAGACAACAAAATCAGAGCCCCTGGGCAGAAGGCTTTGCGGGAGAAGCACGAGGGATTAAAACGGGTGTTCCACTGGGGCCTCGTTACATTCCATCCCCTCACCACCACTTTTTTTTTTTTTTTTTTTTTTTATCTTGGGTGGTTAACATTTAGGCGCTTTCCATTTGCCAGGTACTGTCAAAAGCACTTTTCACATACTAACTCATTTAATTCTCACCCCACTCTTACAAGATAGTTTCTCTTATTATCTCCATTTTACTGGGCTGCGTGATGAACACTTTTTCTAAGTGGCAGACCAGAGTTCAGAACCGCGCTGCTCGGATCCTGTTTCTGATCTCAGCCAATGGACTAAGTTGTCCCAGAGGCTAGACCTCAAAAAGGGGTGTGTGCGGGTACGCGGGCAGCTCCATACAAGGGAGCTGCCCTCCGTAATGGGGGGGGGGACGCCATGGGGCAGATCTGCTTTGGCGTTGACCAAACAAGAAGGAAGGACCCTAGCCTTCTTGAGCTGGCAGAAACTTGCGGCTCCGGGGACGGTAGCAGGGCCCGCAGAGGCGGTCTCTGGTGAGGAGGCCTATCCCTCACCACTCACGACCCCACTGGGGGGTCTATCCCAGGCAGGCCTTTTCCTTCTGTGGGCGGGTCCGCTTGGGGGAGGGCTGCCGGGATCGCCACTTCGAATCCGCGAACTTCTGTTTTCTCAGGTTCAGCCCTGGCAGGGCGCTCGGCCCGGGGGACTCCGCGGCCGGGAGATGCCCACTCGGACATTCTCCGCTCCGTTTCGCACACCGAGCTGGAGGACCAGGCAAGAAGGCAGCTAAGGGTAGCCCGGGGTTTCAGCAAGGGCAGCCGAGAGCGGGGAGTAAAGCCCGCCCGGCGCTGGGGAAGACAGCTCCGCAGGGGCGGTGTCTCCAAACCTGCTGCAGGGGTTGGGGGGGGCGCCCCGCTGGGTCTCGCTCCTCCCTACTCTCCCCGAGAGGGAGACGGAGCCTCTGGAGGAGGAGCCACGAGTGGTTCGCCGCCGCCGGCGCTAACCTAGGGAAACGCTGTTCCTGCGATTTCCAAATGGGTTCGACCGAGGAACCAAGCTAGGAGACGCGAATGAGACCGGAATGAGGGGAAAAAAGCTTCAAGCCTGCAGTCTCCGCAGGGAGTGCTTGCACTTGGCCTTCAGCTGTATGACCCCCCTCTCCCATTCATTCCGCCAAGGCTTGTCACCCCCCTGCTGACTGTCCTGGTCACCTGGGGCTGGGGCTGGTGCCTTGTAAAAGTTGATCACCACCACTCAGATGCCTGAGCCCAGGAACTGTGAGGGGCAGGCAACATCTGTCCAGGTCCAGGACAGGCCACCTCTGATTGCATTGCGGACAGAGCTCTGCTGGCCCAATTGCAGGAGGCTCCCAGAGGAAAATGAAGTGACCAGTTCAGGAAAGTGCTCAGGGGGCTCCCAGCCCCACCCACCTCCTCCCTGACGACCAGGCTGTCCAGAGAGAGGCCATGTGGAAGTTAGGTCCAGAGGGTCATTTAGGAACACCCCAATCGGCTTCTCGGGCCCCCCAACTCCTATTCACCCTGGGGTTACCTCCTCTGCCACCTCACCTTCTTTGACTTCTTCCTCTCCCCACCTCAGAGACTCCTGTGTTCTCCTCCCTTGGACTTGGATGTCCAGGCAGGGCAAGTGTTGGGTTCTTAGCTTGGGATCTGCGCAGAACAGAAGCTCAGTAAATGTTGACTGAACAAATGAATAGATGATGGGGATGGAGAAGAGGCCAAAGGCTCCTGAAACGCCCAGGGCTGCTAATGAGAGGGATTGGGGGGGGTTGGTGGCGAGTAAAGTCTGGGTCAGGAAACATCTGCCTTAACTGTCACCCTTAATCGGATGGCAAGGGATGGAGGAGCTCCCCAGAGGTAGTGACTTACACTCAGGGTTCAGTTGGGTGTGGTCCCCAACTGGGGTGCTGTGAGGGGGGTTTCGAAGGGACTGGGGGTTGAGGGGCGCTGGGCTTTCCTCTGGGCCCTGTTCTCCCCACATCCACCATCCAGAGCCCCAAATTCTCTGCAGCCTTCGATCCGTCAGGAAACAACCTTCTACCCACTTCCCCCGTGCCCTGAAATGTAAAAGAAATGGTCTTGTTGTCCCAGGAGGTCTCCAGATGAGAGGAAATGGGATGTGGGGGTAGAGAACAGAGGTTTCCTAGAAACTTGACCAGCTCTCCAAGCAGAGAAAAGAGACTTAGGCACATGGAGTTGAAAGACCTGGACCCAGAGAGGCCCCTAGGACAGTGACAGATGGATGATGAAGTAGCTCTGAGGTCAGGAAGGGACAGCATCAGACTCAGGTACCCTAAGGCCCAAGGTAGGTCCAGGGCTGGGGATAAGGGTGGACAGAGCTGCAATGTGAAGATAGGTCTCTCAGGCAGAGGGCTCCAGGTCTTGTGGGGAGTGGCTCCTGGGGGCAGGGGTGGGGGAGGGAAGGGAGGATAAGGTTTGGAGGTGGACAGCTATTCTGGGCCTTGTCACCTGCAAGCCTCCCAACCTAAGGGCACTGTGGGGAAATCTTGCAGACTCAGGTTCTAACTGGCCTGCTCCCCTGGCAAGGGTCTTCTTCTCCTCCCACTGCTGATACTCCCCAAAAGTGAGAGGTTGTAGAGCCTAATGGTTTGAATTACCCCCTCTGTCACTCATTGGTGGTGTGACCACAGGCCAGTTACTGGTCCTCTTTGTGCCTTAATTTTCTCATCCATAGAATAGGGATAGTCCTATCGTAATGGATTGTTGGCAAGATTGAGTTAATATGTGTAAAGCTCACACTAGCCTAGGTAGGGCCTGTCATTGGAGTAAGTTCTGTCTGTTAGTCGTTTCCGTTAATAGGAAGGAGTGGGGAGTCTGTGGACCCGGACTTACTCCCTCCTTGGGCCACACTTCCTTGCCCACTGCTCTTTGAGCTTCCAAGGCTGAGGCCAATCTGTGGAATGCTCTGCCCCAGAGCCTTACCAGGTCCAGGCCTAAGGTCAAGGAAAAAGGATCACCTACTTCTACTGGTGCCTGGGCCGAGTCAGGCAACTAGTAGGATGGGTGGGAGACACTAAGTGCAGCCTGCACTGCTTCCAGAAAAACAAAACAGAAGAAAGAGACCTTATCATGAGCATAACTGTGTCCTGCCTGGGCACCACGCTAGGCATGAGGAAACCGAAGGGAAAACGAGAGGAAAAAGTAAGTCTTTTACTTCATTTAATCCTCACAAGGCTGCATTATGAACTATTATTCCTATTTTATAGCTGAGAAAACAGAAGCTGAAAGTGGTTAAGCAACTTGCCCAAGGTTATACAACTAAAACATACAGAGCCAAGATTAGAATCCAGATGAGATGAGTCTGTCACTAGGCTGAGGTCCTCAGCAGAGTTCTGCCTCCCTTGCCCGGCCTTCTCCCCAGCAGAATCCCTGGAAATGCTTCCTTTCATTTGTTGCTGGGTGACATGGGAGAAGCAAAGGATCAGGGAGCCCAGTGGAGCCCTGCAGGCCACATTCTGCCTCCTTTACCAACAATCTCCACATCCTCTCTAAAATTAAAGCAGCGTGATGTCGGACTCTTCCCGGCTGGAGCTCAGGTAATTGCTCTATTAACCTCTCTGCATCTCAGTTTTCTCTTCTGTAAAATGGATATAATATTCGACTTGTTTCATTTGGATTGTTGGAAGGCTTGTTCGAGAAAATAAAGCCTTTTAAAGTTTGCTGGGCACGTAGTCAGTGTTCAGTAAGTGATAGCCATTGTCGTTATTTTTCCTCCCATCCCTGGCGCCTGCAGGCAGGAGAGAAGGCCGGCTGGGCTGGAGATCCGGATTGGGCACGCTCAAGTGTGTGAGACTCTTACGTCTGTTTTCAGTCGGAGCCTCGACTGCTGATTTTGAAATGTACAGGCAGGACTGGGGCTGCGCTTGGTGACCGCACAGGGCGGGTGCGCAAGACCCAGCGGGCTACAGGGGCTTGGGGCTGCCGGTGCTGGCGACACGACAGCTGGATGGGCGGTCGTCCCATCAAGCGAAGGGAAGATATTCTTAAAGCACTCCGGCCCGAGGTGCGGGGTGGGGGTAGGCGGGCCCAAGCTGGGACTAGCGCTGTTCGCCCCGCCTCGGAAGCATCCTGAGAGCCGGCAGAAGCGGACCCTGACTGTCTGCCCTTGGGGAGCCCAATGCGAGCAATCCAAGGGGACCGGTGGGACATGGGGTGAGTTCCAGGGGAGGCAGAGCTGCTGACCCCGGAGGCTGGGGCCACCGGCTGTGCCAGGCAAGTGCAGGCTTAAGCTTCTGGAATCTTCTGTTGAAACCTTAGTTTCCCCTGGAGGATTTAGGGACCTCCTTAGGAGACTCCTGAAAGCCTGCAGTCAGACTTGCTCCTGGTTGGCCTTAACGAAGTCCTATCTGCAAGTGTCCCCTTAGTAGGTCGCTGGCGTTTATCATGGAGAGTGAACCCAGATGAACTCTGTGCATTAGAAACTTTCACACTTTGAAAACTGAGAAGTGGCAGGCTTCATTTGTGTTCCTGGAGTCCCTGCCGCCGCTTTGGCGGGTGACCGGCAGAACTCTTGACCTCTGCCCTCCACTTGCTGCGCAAACCTGAGCTTTCCCCAGCTCGCGGGGGCCCGCGCGGTTTCTGGGAGCTGAGGGACAAAGGCGGCCGACGAGTGGGGAAAAGATAGAGGCCCAGACCCTCAGAAAGTGGCCCTAAAAGTGGCGAGGTGCCCTGCTGAGAGTCCATTCTCCAACTGGTGCGCGCGGGTCAGGACGCAGAAGCCGGCTCGCGCTGCAAGGGTCTCACATTACCGCGAGGCCAGCGGCGAGACCAGGCGCCCGGCGCGCGCAGAGCCCTGCCTGGTTGTCTCTACCCTTCCCGGCCGGCCGAGGCTGGCTCGCCGCAGCCTCGCAGGCCCGGAAGTGGGACAAGACCGCGGCGCCCGACCCTGGTGCTCCCGACGCGAGGAAGGTCCGTCCCTGCTGGCTTCTACTAGCTTCCGGACTCGCGGCGCCAGCGAAAATCACCGAGGGCTTCCCATCCCTCGCACAACTCCGTCCTTAGGCGTTAGCGGCCTAGTACGGCCAGAGGATTTTTTTTTTTTTTTTGAGACAAAGGAGAGGAAAATTAACGTGGGGTTTTGGCCCAATGGTCACTCCTGGTCCCACAGCCACCTTCGGTTCTGTCTCTCTTTTTCTTTGAAGGAACAGAAGCTAAAGAAGGTCACAGACGCGCTCCTATCCTGTAGCAACCAGGGGATGTCAAGGTTGGGTCCGCAGTCACGTACTCAGAGGCAGCCGAGGGCTTGTTGGGAGCGGCCCTGGACTTTGCGCCTTTCGCAACTGACTCTGCGCAGCGAGGGTCGGAGGAGCAGGGTATCGACCAGTGGCGCCGAGTGAGGATGTGGTCTCGGCAGCCGCCCAGGCAGGGCCGAAAAGGAGCCCCGGGGCAGGGCTGGCCCCGCGACGAGCTGGGCGGGGAGAGCCCGCAACGTCTTCCCGGTGGTAAACGCGCCAACCTCTGGCCCCGCAGGCCTGGTACCCGTGAACGGGGACTGGCGGTTAGAAAAGCTTTCCCGGGGACGCCCGGAAACATCCGGAGATTTTCTGCAAAGTGTTGTCCCCTCAGACGTTGCTCTAAGGAGAGCGGGGCCTCACGTTTCCAAAGAGCCGGGACACTGGAGGGGTTTTTCTGTAATGCGCCACCGCTTTCTGATGGGCGGACCGGAACGTCACACAGCCCCAAGGGCCTCCGTTTTTGTGGGCGGGCAGATGCGTCCACGCGCGCCTTCCACCACGTGGCAAAGTGTCAGTAGAAGTTGGGACTCTGGCGACGCCCAGGGTCTCCGTCTAGCTGCTTTTCTGAAGTTCATTAGTAAACGAAGACTTGGACTATTGACGCTCAAGTCCCCGAAAGAGCGCCTGCCCCTGGGGTGCGCTCCCCCTCCCCCTCCGTCTTCCTCCCTCGGCCTTGTGCCCCACCATTAGTGGCGGCGCTAAGATCCTTGTACCAAGTCCAGGCCAGCACTACGGAGAGCTCTAGTGAAACAGTGTGGGCTTGAGAGGGGCCCCGGGGAACCCCTTGGGCAAGTCTGCAGCCCCCGCCTCCACCCGCATCATTTATTTGCTCTTGAGACCTTGGGTAAGTTACTAGACCTTTCTTTGTGTCCTTCTCTGTATAATGGGGATAAATAACAGTCCTATCTCAGAGGGGGGCGGTGTCCTAAGGATTTCACGAGTTATTTCATGTCACACAAAAAGTAGTGTGGGGCTTGCTTTTAGAAGGCATTCCATAAAGCACACCTCAGCACAAACCCAAGATCCTCTCTCTGCTACACTAACACACAGGCAGGATGAGACCCAGTGGACTCAGGATCTGTGGATATGAAATGCTGCAGAGGAGTGGGCGCTCAAAGGTAGGCCAGTGGGCTTAAAAATGCCAGGCCTGCTTTCGCTGAAGCGATTTGAGAAAAATTCCTTTCCACTTCCATAACTCAAAGTGCCAGGTTTGCGGTCTTCCCTGGTGGCGCAGAGGTTAAGAATCCGCCTGCCAATGCAGGGGACACAGGTTCGAGCCCTGGTCCGGGAAAATCCCACAGGCGGCGGAACAGCTAAACCCATGTGCCATAACTACTGAGCCTGCGCTCTAGAGCCCATGCTCCACAACAAGACAATAAGCACACGCACTGCAGTGAAGGGTAGCCCCCGCTCGCAGCAACCAGAGAAAAGCCCATGCGCAGCAATGAAGACCCAACACAGACACACACACACAAAAAAGTCCCAGGTTTGTGCCTTTCAGCTCCCTGTTTGTTGTGAAACCCCTCCTTCCCACCCCCTACCCCTGCCTGTCTTAAAAGTTAAGGCAACATTTGCCACTCCCACCTTCCAGAAACCCATTTCCAAGGGCAAAGAATAGCAATGGATAAATTTCTCTTTCTAGATAGCCCAGTGAAAATAATGCGGGCTTAGAAGTAATCTGTCTTCTGACCTCTGCCACTCTACAATGTAGTGGATTCTACACTCTTTGATTCTTAATTTCCTCATCTGTAAAATGGGGATGATAATAATAATGCTTCTTTAAAGGATCTTTGTGAACGTTAAAGGAAATAATCTATTTGAAGCATTTTACACTGGCAACCCAGGAGGATAGAGCCAATAATTCACTAAAAACAAAACACCAACAATAACCACCCCCCCACACAAAACCTAAGCAAAGAGGAGAAACCCCACAAGGCATATTTCCACTACAGACTGATTAGAGCTTATTTTCATTCAGGTTGAGAGCTCAACAGAAGAAAAGTTTCAATCCAGTTTCAGGGAAGGGGTTCAGGACACTCAGATGAGAAGGGACAACTGTGCCTAGTCTGCCACTTTAAAATTCAAGGCAGGTCCCCATAAAGCCGAGGGATATTTTTCTGTAAACACACCTTAGTTTCTCCAGTATCAATGTAAGAAATCGTCATGTATTAGAGGAGGGCTGCAGATAAAACACAGTCAAACATTATATAACTGCAGAGTTACTACAAATACGCTGAAGTGTACTTTTAAAACAGGGAGAAAACCCAGAACTATTTTTTTCTCATGCTGTCAACTATAGAAGTGAATATTTGTATCGCTTCTCATTTTAATGTCTCTTTCCCCCACATAAATGTATATCTATTTTTTATTTATATATGTGCAAATTTCCACTTTGTGTGAAGGGTTTTTAAATTAATCAAATCATTGAACTTTTAAATTCATGGGTTCTATTCAAAATCAGAGATAACAAAGATTTTTTTCTCTGTTCTTCACATAAAAAACCCCAGCAAAATAGAACTTATCATCTCTAGTTAATTTTGTAAAAGCTATTTAGTTATTCTTTGGGTTGTGCTTTCCATCCTCTTAAAAATATGAACCAATCAATTATATTAGCCATATGGCTTGATCATGACAGCTAATTTCCATTTCATAATGTAATTGTTGTTTAAACACTGACGATTTATTAGTCAAGGTGTTTAGAAAAGTTCTCTCTGGCACTATCTTTTAAAAATGATGATTGAAATAACTATAAAAACTCAGTCATTAGACTATTAGTTTTCATGGTTTTAGATTCTGTGGCTCCTCCACATAAAATATCTCCAAGGAGAATCTTCCATTTGCTCTGTGGTTCTGGAACTCACAACATGGACATCCAGGGCAGCTTTGTTTTCTTTGCCAGACACAGGCTTTGAACAGAGAGAATTTGATGTAATGGGAGGGGTTCACTGGGCTCCTCAGTTATGTTGGACATGAGTACTGGTTGGAAAGGCTGTGCAGTCACACATTACTGCAAACGAAACATGTCATCCTTCAATGATCTTAATGCTTTGTCCATTAAATGTACTCCCTCACGTAAATGGCATTGTATTTAACTGGTAAACAGATGTTCACCACTATCATCTCAGAATTAGAAAGCTGTGTTTTATGGTTTGCTTTAAGCTCTGGGTTTCTTATTTCCCTGAGTATTTTCCAGAGTCATTTCTGTTTTTTTCCCCTACCCGTCTGAGTTTTGGTTCTATTGTGACTTTATTCTTGGTTTAGGGATCAAATGCTCCCGCCATTGTAATACACGTCTTGTGGGCTGCTACAAATATTTGCATATAATACATTAAAGAAAGATGTAGAAGATAACAGTAAAACATGCCGTATTTAAGGTAATTTGGCTTTAATACAGTCTGACTTTGAGGGTATGGTTTTAATGACCTGTTCTATATATTGCTTAGTTGAAAATATAAGAAACTCACCTTGTCAGCCTGTCTCCTAGAACAGCGGTCCCCAACCTTTTTGGCACCAGGGACTGGTTTCGTGGAAGACAATTTTTCCACGGACGAGGGACAGGGTGTTGGATCAAGCTGTAATGCCAGCGATGGGGGGGATGGTTCAGGCGGTAATGCGAGTGATGGGGAGCGATGGGGAAAGGCAGATGAAGCTTCTCTCGCTCGCCCACCGCTCACCTCCTGCTGTGCGGCCCAGTTTCTAACAGGCCGCAGACCGATGCTGGGGGTTGGGGACCCCTGTCCTAGAAGATGGGATTTAAATGCCAGATGGATAGCTGGTCTATTAATAGGCAAAAAGATTTGACTGTAAGTCAGCTGAGGAAATGTGAAACATTTTTGTAAGCTACCCTACTCTCAACTAGAAATTTTAAAAACTTACATTAAGGTCATATATTTCCTTGTAGTTATTTAACATCTATTCTTTTTTTTAATCATCTATTCTTGATTATATTTTCTGATAAAGACATCCCATTCAGGTGTGCCTCATTGAAAGTATTTGTTAAGAGCTTGAGTAGGTTTTGCAGATCTTAGCTCTTAAGAAGAGGTGTTTATCTTGAGGGCCTTCCTTCATCATTGCCTGATTATTGGACCACAGGTGGGTGGATGGGCTTAGCATTAGACCTCTGCTCTCAGAATGATGAACTTGCTACCACTTTATCAAGAGAACTAAGACCCCTTCCCCAAGGGTCTGCTGTATGTGGTACAATAATAATAAGTAATACAATAATTAAGCTGAGAGTGGCTAACAGTGCCTTGTAATAGTAGGTGCTCAGTCATTACTGAGCATGGGTAGATATCATAGACCTTTCATTTGTTCATGCTATTATTATTTCTTTAATAAACATCATTGAAATATAACATCCATAAAGAAAGTGTATTTATCTGTCCTTCTGTTGTTTGACATTTAGGTTATATCCAGTTTTTGGCTATTTTGAATAATGCTGCTATGAACATTCTTGTATATGTTTCTTGGTGCACATATCTGTGCTTTTCTGGTGAGTATGATACCTAGGATTGGAATTGCTGGGTTATCTTAGGGTTATCATATATTATTATTGATTTCACTTCCTGGTAAGGATTAGATCATAATCTTCCAGTGGCATCCCATCTAACTCAGGATGAAAGTTAATGGCCTTACAATTACTTACAGAGCCCTAAACAATTTGGTCCTGACACTAGTCTCTTTCTTGCTGCCTCTACTGCAGCTAAGGTTACCTCCATGCTGTTCCTAGAACATACTAGGCCTGCCTCCCAGTTAGGGCCTTTGCCACTTCTCTTTGCCTGGTAGCTCTTCCTCCAAATATTTGCAAGCTTCCTCCCTTACCCCCCTCACTTGACTCAAATGTCACCTTCTCAGTAAGGCCTTCCCTGACCAGTCAGTTAAAGCTGTAACCCCTCCTTATTACTCTATTACACTCCCTATTCTTCTTCTTTGCTTTCTGCTTTTCCATAGCATTGATTTGTTTTTGGTTTCTTCCCACTAGAAAGTAAACTCTACGAAGGCAGGAGTTTTTGTCCATGTGGTTTTTCCTCTTCACTGCTGTATCTGCTGCTATATCAACAGCATGCTAGTTCTAGAAGAGTGCCTGACAAATAAATAGATGCTCAATAAATAGCTATTGAACTAATAAATCAATGGATGAGAAAAGGAGGCCACGATGGCCTCAAGCTGCTGTAAAAGAGGCAGAAAATCTGGTTGTTGGTTCCTGCGGTGCCTGTAATTGACTCTGTGACCTTGGGCAAGTCACTGCCAGCTCCCTTGTTTGTCAAATGGGGATAATAAACCCTGCCTCTATCCAGGACTGTTAAGTGGATCGAGAAAATGTGGGTGAAAGTGCTTTCTGAAGTTTAAAGTCTTTATCCAAGTAGATATTTACAATTGGCACACAAGAGGCTCCAAGAAAAATGAGTTAAGATGATAAAACAAATAAGGATTGTATACTGAGAGCATAGCTTTCTTTTCCCTCTTGTGTCTTATGAAGGTTAGTGTATGTCATAGTTCAACTGCCTCTTACTAATTGATGTGTTTTTCTTCTGAGTAGAGACTGGAGTTTGAGGCGTCCTGTAGGCATCTGAGTCTGAAACCTCCACTCATGGGTAGGGCTAGGAATTCTAAAGAAAATCCAGGTTTAGCTTGAATGATGAGAGCAGTAATAAGTTTGTTCATTTATTGAGTGCTCAGTATGCCAGGCAAATGGTGTTTTGCATCTATTAGCTCATTAATCATCATAACGTCCCTTTGAGGTACTGCTACTACTCTCCATTTTACACGTAGGGAAAATGAGGCAGAAAAACATAAAGTAACTTCACCAAGCTTGACAGGCCAGGATTTGAACCCAAATAGTCAGGTTCAGGGCTGTAGTAAATATCTCTCTGCTCTGCTGCCCAAGTTCTAGTAGCCTTCTGGGTGTCCCTGCTATATTGTAGGATGGCACAAGCTAAGTCCATGACAGGGGAACTCTCCTTCTTGACAAGCTTACACAAGAGGCCAGGACAGAGTGGGTGCTCTCTGAAGCTGCTGATGAGAACACTGCTGTATACTGTGTAATTATTTGAATTAGAAAGACAGCCATGTACGAAATTGAAAATAAAAACCATCTGAAACATAGTAATACTTTTCAATGCTATTTGTCAGTGGATTAAGTAATTTGATTGGCAGAAAAAAATTATCATCAAAAATGGTAAGTGCAATGGACTGAAACACACCAAATATGTTTAAATACGTGAGTTCATCCTAATAATACAGAAAAAGTCACAAACTAATGGTTATCATTGAAGAATGCTAGAGAATTCATTGTTTAAAAAATTGGTAAATAAAGGGAAATAAGAATTTATTCTGTTTTTTTTATATTAATTGTACCACGGGGTAACCAATAGTAGATAAAAAAGTTTCTTTTTATGGAAATATCTCAACACATAAATGAAGACAGAATAGAATTGGAATATCACCATTTTGCATCCCAAAATGAATGAACGATCTAGGCATTGAGCCTCAACAGTGTTGACATAAGAAAGAGAGACAGACATTATGTACCTCCTGATGGAAGAACACAATTCAAATATGAGGTACTTTTGCTAAAAAAAAATTTGAACTGGAATATGATTAAGCTCCTAGATCCAAAGAATTATTTACAGTAAATACAGTGGACAGAGGAATATGTTAAATAATGAAATGCATCAGCAAAGTCCAATCTGTGGGAAATTTTAGAAGACAATCCAATTTATTTAACAAAAACATTGCAGAGAATAAAAGAAAAGGAGGGTGAACCTTTGAATTAAAAGATACTCAAAAGACATATTAGCTGATTGTAATATATATACTTATTTGGATCCTGGTTTAAACAGACAAACTGAACAAAATAATTTGTGACATTGTTCAGACAATTAGAAATTTCCACATTGGCTGAATATTTAATGATATTAAAGTACTACTGTTTTAAAAATAAATGTAATAGCATTTTACTTAGGTTTAAAAAGAGTCCTTATGTTTTAGAGATACATACTGAAATACTTACAGATGACGTGATATGATGTCTGAGATTTGCTTCAAAATAATATGGGAGGAGGGGATAGATGTGTATGGAGATGAAAACAGATTGGCCATGAGCTGATAATTATTGAACTGAGTGATGGGTACATCTAATGCTTTAGTCAATGTATGAAATTCTGCATAATAATAGAATGTTCCAAAATACTGGCAGAAACTGAAAAATATATTGTGTTTATTTGACTCTCCTTGTGGCTAAAATGAAAAGGCTTGACAATACCCAGATTGGTGAGGATATGAAGCAATTGGAAATGAAATCTTATGTGTTGCTGGTGGGATGTAAAATCATATAACCACTTTGGAAAACTGTTTGGCAGTTCTGTATAAAGTTAAACATGTACCTACCCTATGAACCAGCTACCTCATTTCTAGATATTTACCTAAAAGAAATGAAAACATATGTTCATAAACAGATTTAAACAAGAATGTTTGTAGCAGCTTTATTCACAATAGCCAGAAATTAGAAATAACCCAAATATCTATTAATAGGAGAATGGGTAAACAATGTGTGGTATATTTATACAATGGAATACTATTCAGCAATATGTAGGAAAAGACTACTGATAGAAGCAGTAATATGGCTGAATCACACAGACATGTTGCTAAAAGACATGAGTAAAAGGAGCCAGACACAGAAGTATCTATAGCGCATTTTTTTCTTTTATATGAAGTAGTGATAGAAATCAGAAAAGTGGTTGCCTCTGGGAAGGGGCTTTGACTGAGAAAGGCAGGAGAGATCTTTATTGGTGTGGTAGTTACAGGGGTGTATATGTTTGTCAAAATTCATTGACCTGTGTACTTATTATCTGTACATTTCACTGTGTGTAAATTATACTTCCATTTAAAAATATTAAACAAAAATGAGATCACTAGGTGGTTCAGGCAACCCCTTGTCTGGTATGAGGCATAGAGGCAAAGCTGTCTATTGTTCTAGCACAGCTGCTACAGCTTCAGCCTGGTTCAGGCTCAAAGTTTTCTTTCTCAGAGTAATTGGTCAAGTTGGCCCCAAAGAAACAGTCATTTAACAGTTTGGTTAAGTTCTAGCTGAAGGTCAAAGGCAAGCGAGTTTTAGGTATCTCTCTGATCAGCAGAAACCAGACAATGTGAGGCACAAACATTAGAGGTCTGGAGTTGGGAGCCGGAGGCTGGGCATTCAGTTCAGCTGTGCTAGTATCTGGCTAGTGTTTGTCTTACCATGGACAAGGCACATCACTTTTCTGGATCTCAGTTTCTTTCTTCCCCAAATGAAGGAACTGTGTAGAACCGTCCTTGGGGCACCTGTCAGATCTAACATTCTGAGACTCTGTAGAGCTTTATCTTTCCTACAGAGCCTTGCCTGGAATAGTCTAGAAATTCCCAGACTGAACTCAACTTTTTCTCTAAATCTTTTCCTCTTCCGGCATTCTTTTTCTCAGCTTCTCAGTACCACTATTGTGCATTCATTCCTTCTGCAGATGTTTATTGAGCCCATGGTGGGTTCCAGTGACTGCTCAGTGAAAAAAGAGGCAAAATCTCTGCCTTGAAGAACCTCATATAGTCTAGTGGGGGGAAATAGATGGTAATAGAATTGTGTAATGTGTTATAAGAGCTATAGAGAAAGACGTAGCCGGGAAGGAGGATAGGGAATGTTGGTAAGGATGATGTAGTTTTAATAGGGTGGCTAAGAAATACCTCACTTGGGAAGTGACACTAAGTAGATACCTGGAAACTGTCCCTAATCCACCCCTTTTGGACACACCCCCACCATGCCCAACCATCATTGGAGCCTTCCAATTTCACCATATAATGATATTTCTCAACTTAATTTCTTCCCCTAACTACTGACACTCAGGTTCAAGCCCTTATCATCTCCTCTCTGGATTACTACCGTAGTCTCCTAACTACTTCCTGCCTCCTGTCTTGTTTCCTGAAATAAATTTTCTACAAAGCCATGCCAGAGTTATCTGAAAGGCATATCTGACCATGTCATTCTCCTGCTTAAGACCCAACAATGGCTCCCTCTTGCCAGCCAGGTAAAGCCCAGATGCCCTTATGAGGCATTTAAGCCTTTTGTGGTCTGGCTCCTAGTGTCCTCTCCAGCCCCATCTCTCACCCATGCTGGCCTTGACAGCTCTGTCCCAAAGTAGAATTTCCCCCTCCATACACAACACAACACAACACAACACCAGAGTGCTGATGTCTCTTTTTACATGCCAGTGTAAGTCCTATTTTTATTTTAAGATCCATTTTATTTATTTTATTTTATATTTTGGCTGTGCCTCACAGCTTGCAGGATCTTAGTTCCTCAACCAGGGATCGAACCCAGGACCACGGCTATGAAAGCGCTGAGTCCTAACCACTGGACTGCCAGGAAATTCCCTTAAGATCCATTTTAGTAATCACTTCCTCCAGATGATTTCCAAATTCTGCATCTTAGCCCACGCTGACTGCGTGCCCCTCCTCTGTGGTCCCATGACACCTTGTACACATCTTTTTTAAAATCACTTTACTTGCCACATTGCTCTAAAATGATCTGGAATGGCTCTGTTTTCCCTACTAGATTATGAACTTCCTGAGCATAGGACCATGTCTTATTCATTTCTGTAATCTTGGCTGCAACCAAAGATAAATCAATGACTTCATTTGGGTTCTGATTCTCCCAATCCCTCCCCTTCACTGATTGCAGTAAGCCAGCCATGATGATTTATGATTTGTGACTGAAAGAGAGAGATGGGAAATAGTCCCATTTCAAGGCTGATTTCAACTCAAGTTAATTACCAGAGAGTTACAGATTCTTAGACTTAGGAGAGCAATTCCAGGTAATCTAGTTCCACTACCCACCTGGCACTTGGAGGCCCTTCAACATTTCTACAAGTTGTCGGGTTATGGAGTCCTTCAAGTGTGGTGTAATGGTGCTAGGAGTATGAGGAAACCTCAGTTCACTGGAGCCTTCCTCTTTCTACCCTCCTCTTTCAGGATGTTGTGTGAGAAAATAATGAAGTAAGAAGTCATTCGTATTATTCGTATTAGAACACACGTCTCTACGTACATGTACACACACATACACAGGATATGTTTAAATCTGTAGATTGCCGAAGATGATGAACAGAAGGCTATTACCTAAAATGTTAAACATAAGTTAGGGACTGAGATAGTACTCAGAGAGAAGATTATTTGTAATTTGAAGTTAAAACCATCTGTCAAATCAAGAGGCTCAGAGTCAAAAGCATATGGGTAGGTAGACTCCATAGATGGACGGCAGGGGACAAGAACCCACCTGGGCAAGGGACTGCCAGCTGGAACCGGCACTCTGGGCACCAGTCTAGCTCTACAAGAAGAAGAGGGGACTGAGCTTGAAGCAGAAGCTTCAGGTACCACTTTGTCTCAGAGTTTTGTGAGGTACACCTTACTAACTTATGCATATCCGAGTTGAACTCAATGTGCTTGAGCTGCTTAAGCTTGCATTTTACATGAGTGAAGAGGTTCTCTCTCCTTATCTTTTTTTTTTTTTTTGCTTGCTGGTCTTGTAGGAAATAGAGATTTATCTGTGGGTAGGCAGGATGACAAACTCAAATAATTCTTTAAATTCTGTCTTTGCCACTTGTTCTTAATTCTAAGTAGTTTGGGGGTAAAAGCTATTACAAAGGAAGGTATTAAAGTGTTTAAAAGTGGAAAACTTACTTTGTCCAGAAGTCATTCAGTCCATCCTGGTATAGCCTCTTTGGTGGCTACTCCCTTGGTTCAGTTGAAGTCTGTCTTTCTATGGCTTCCACTCATTGATCCTAGTTCTAACCCAGGACCACATGGAACAAATCCAAATGATCTGTCACATTATGGTCCCTGAATATCCTGAGGCAGTTTGCTTGTGAGATCAGAAGTCACTGAACTCATAAACGTTGTGTGCTTAGTACAGCGCTGGCTCACGATAGCGCCTCGTAACTAGTAGCCGTTATTCTTTGTTGTACTATCACACTGCCTGTGAACCATTTCTTCCTTCATAAGCCAAGCCCTTTTAGGAAAGTCATTCACTGATGTCACAGAATTAACCAAAACAGAGGTCCCCACTTAATTACATCAATAATTTTACTATAAATTTCAGACACCAGGGTGCTGGGCAACTGGAGATGTCCTTCTTCTACCCTCCACTGCCTGCACCTTACCTTCATTAAGCAGCAAATCATCCTTGAAGACTTGGCTCAAGTTACTTCCTCTTTGAATCTCTTTCCCCCGCTCCAAGGAGAACTGACCACTCCATTTCTTCCCTTGATTTGAGACTGAATACTGTCTGTATTTCTTTTTATTTATTTATATTTTTCTTGTGGTACGCGGGCCTCTCACTGTTGTGGCCTCTCCCGTTGTGGAGCACAGGCTCCGGACGCGCAGGATCAGTGGCCATGGCTCACGGGCCTAGCCGCTCCGCGACATGTGGGATCTTCCCGGACTGGGGCACGAACCCGTGTCCCCTGCATCGGCAGGCGGACTCTCAACCACTGCGCCACCAGGGAAGCCCCTGTATTTCTTTTTTATTCCCCTCATTGCCCCCCACTATCTAGAATACTGAACTACTCTTGGAATCTGTGGTGTCAAGCAGAATGCCTGGAACACAGTGTGTGATAAATATTTATTAAAGGAATGATAACATTTGGAGGTATCTGGTTATACAATATTTGTTCACTCAATATTCATGCCATATTATCTTTACTTAAGTAAAAAGACTTTTCCAATCATGTCACTTAGAGATCATTTCACCCACTGCTCACTCACCCACCCACTGGGCTACCAGTCTCTTGCGTCTCTCTTCAGACTGATGAGGTGGATATCTTTTCCTTGGGGAAGAGAAATCCATATTTTGTTGCCTTTGCCAATAACAAAAATGTGGGAGAGCCAGGTGGAAAAGTTGTTGCCATTGGCATCTTCCACAGGAACCACATCAAAAGAACCAATGTGTCTCTCTCTGTTGGTGATCATACCAGTTCTTCCCAGGTTAGCACCTCTGGTCACCAGACACAGGGTACCAGTGTCATACTTGAAGAAGTTGGTGGTTTGCTACTTTCCAAACCAATCTGAATAGTGTTGTTCAATTTGATGAGGGAATCAGGGTGGCAGATTGTGCAAGCATTATGGGTAACCAGATGAGGGATTCCTTTTGTGCCCACAGAGATCTTTCTCACTTTGCACAACTTGTACTTGGCCTTCTTAAGTGTAATACGATGAACAGCTAAGCCACCCTTGGTGTCACAGATCAGATGGAAATTCTCTCAGTCTAGTCAATGCTGATGACGTTCATAAATTCAGCAGAGTAGGTTATATCATTCTGGACCTTGCCATCAGTCTTAATGAACTGCTGCATGCAGATCTTTACTTCATCTCCTGTTAGGGCATACTTAAACCTGTTCCTTAGGAAAATGATGAGAAGGAGACATTTTCTCAGCTTGTGGAGACCTGTAGATGGATAAGGAGCAAACACACTGACCAGTTTATCCACCATCCAATGCTTTGGAGCTGCTACACTCTTCAGATGCTTCTTGGGACCAAGGTCCATGGCATGAAAAGAGGACCACCTTCTTCCAGTGCACTGATAAAATAGCTAAGGTATAACATTTTTAGAGCTGGATGGAAATTTTAAAGATTTCTCCATGCCTCATTCCTCCATTTCAGTGGTTCTCAACCTTGACTTCATATTGGAAAGTACTGGCGAGTTTTAAAAACTCCTGAGGACTGAGTCCTACCCACAAAGATTCTCATGTAATTAAAGAATTACATGTGTGTAATTACCCAGAAACCTGACAGCTTAAAACGGCAACTGATTTATCATGTCTGTGATTCTGAGGAGCAGGGCAGGGCTCAGCTGGGGAATTCCTCAGTTCCAAGCGACATCGCTTGAGGTCACTCAGAGGTAATCAGCTGGAGGTTAGGCTGCTCTGGAGGATCAAAGACAGACTCACTCACATGTCTGGCTCCTGCAGGGATTCTTGGACGGTCAGGATCAGCCAGGTCTGTCAACCAGAGCACCTACATGTGGCCTCTCCTGTGAGGGTCTCAAGGCATTAGGGCTAGGACAGCCTCCTCCCCTCCTCCTTCTTATTCCTCTGCCTTTCCCTATTCTTTTCTTTTTTAATATATGACATCATTTGCCATTTTCTTGTTTTTTTTGTGTGGTAAGATATACATAACATAAAATTTACCTTTTTAACCATTTTAAAGTTTCATTATGTACATTCACAATTTAGTACAATCATCTGTCTATTTCCAAAATTTTTTCATTGCCTCAAACAGAAACCCTGCACCTACTAAGCAATAACTCCCCATTCCCCATTCCTCTTTCCCCTCAACGCCTCTACTTTCTGCCTCTATGAATTTACCTATCCTAGGAACATCATACAAGTGGAACCATACAATATTCACTCTTTGTGTTTGGCTTAGCTCACTTAACACAATGTCTTCAAGGTTCATCCGTGCTGTAGTATGTGTCAGAACCTCATCTCTTTTTATGGATGGTTACTATTCCATTGTATACATGCCACATTTTGTATATCCGTTCATCTGTTGATCGTCATTCAGGTGGTTTCCACCTTTTGGCTATTGTGAATAATGCGGCTGTAAACATGACTGTACAAATATCTGTTCAAGCCCCTGCTTTCAATTCCTTTGTGTATATACCTAGGAGTGGAATTGCTGGACCATTTGGTAATTCTATGTTTAGCTGTTTAAAGAGCCATCAAACTGTTCTCCATAGTGGCTACACCAATTTTACGTTCCTATAAACAGTGCATGAATGTCCCAATTTCTACACATCTTCACCAACATATTTTATTTTCTGCTTTTAAAAATAGTAATTATCCTAATGGGTGTGAAGTGGTACTTCATTGTGGTTTTGATGTACATTTTCCTAATGACTAGTGATGTTGAACATTTTTTTATATGCTTATTGGCCATTTGTATATCTTCTTTGGAGAAATGTTTATTCAAGTCTTTTGCCCACTTTTAAATTGTTATTTTGTTTTTGTTTTTAAGTTGTATATTTGGACTCCTTACATGCCAGCTCATGGTGTTCAGAAAGTGGATTCTAAGAGACCCAAGTGGAAGCTGCAAGACTTCCTATGACTTAGCTTTAGAAGTCCTAGGGGGCCTCCCTGGTGGCGCAAGTGGTTGAGAGTCCGCCTGCCGATGCAGGGGATACGGGTTCGTGCCCCGGTCTGGGAGGATCCCATATGCCGCGGAGCGGCTGGGCCCGTGAGCCATGGCCGCTGAGCCTGCGCGTCCGGAGCCTGCGCGTCCGGAGCCTGTGCTCCGCAACGGGGGAGGCCACAACAGTGAGAGGCCCGCATACCGCAAAAAAAAAAAAAAAAAAAAAAAAAAGAAGTCCTAGGACCTCACTTCTGCTGTATTTTATAGGTCACACAGGCCATCAAAGTCAGCCCAGATTCCAGGGGAGGGCTAGCAAAAAATGTGTGGCTATCTTTAATCCAACAGGGTACAATATTAAAATTAACTAAAACAATTCAATTGTTTGAATAGCAATAACAATAATAATGAATGCTGCTACAACCTTGGATTAATATGGCTTCTTTTCTCCTGAGGTCTTGAAGTGCTTTCACCCATAGAAACCTTCACCATGGGATTTTTACACATTTTAGAGATCTTTAATTATGATGTAGAGCAGAGTTACTTGATTTTTAAAATCACTTAGCTGATTCAATTTTATAATGATGGGATGAGGCAGGAGACTTGGGTTTCAGTTTTGGCCCTGTCATTAACTGGCTAACCGACCTCTCTTGGGGGATGAGCTAAATGTCCTCTAACTTCTTTTCTAGCTTGGATACAATATTGTTTTTAAGAAGGAAGATGAATTGATCAAGAATTAGGATGTAGAAAATGTCTAAGTACAGGGCAATTTGTTGCCTAGAAATATTCCCATGTGTCATTTATTCACTATGACAGAGAAGTAACTTCAGCTTAATGACAATGATTATAATAAGATTTAAAAATAGTATCAGCAAACTTACATACACAGTTATGATAGAAGCTGAAGGGGGCTGAAGAAATGTCTTAGAGCCTTGAGGCAGAAGGGCAAGAAGATAAAACATAGTTCACAGGTCAGCCAGGTGCAAAGGAACAAGGACTATGGCTTACTAGATCAAAGTCTTTGTGTAAGAGTGGTATATAGCAAGAAGACCTGCAAACAATGGCGAAATCCATAAGACAAAATATGCAGCAATAGGGTAGTGTTGGGGTCAGAAGAAAAGGCACCGAGCATTTGTAGTGTGTGTCTTTTATATGCCAAGTGCAGGGCTGGTTGTTTTATATTGAACTCATTAAAAAATTTTTTTTTATTGAAGTATAGTTGATTTACAGTGTGGTGTTTAGTTTCTACTGTACAGCAAAGTGACTCAGTTATATATATATATATATATATATATATATATACACACACATACATATATATATTTTTTCATATTCTTTTCCATTATGGTTTATCACAGTATACTGAATATAGTTCTCTATGCTATACAGTAGGATCTTGTTGTTTATCCATTCTGTATATAATAGTTTACATCTGCTAATCCCAAATTCCCAATCCTTCCCTTCCACATTCCCCCCTCTTTCGCAACCACAGTCTGTTCTCTATGTCTGTGAGTCTGTTACTGTTTTATAGATAGGTTCATTTGTGTCACATTTTAGATTCCACATATAAGTGATATAATTTGGGTTGTCTTTCTCTTTCTGACTTATTTCGCTTAGTATGATAATCTCTAGATCCATCATGTTGCTGCAAATGGCATTATTTCATTCTTTTTAATGGCTGTATACTGTACTCATTTGATTTTCACAGGCAACTGCAAGAGTAAGCATTACTTTCCCCTACTTCCTGTTTTACAAATGAGGAAACTGATGCTCAGCATTCTGCACATGGTCCCACAGCTAAAGGCCTTGGAGATGCCAAAGGTCATGTTTTTCCTGCATCAGGCTGCCTGCAATAAACCAAGACACCATATTTACAGGAAAACACTGTTTGGAAAAAATTCTTATTAGTAGACGCAGTCTTCCCAACCTTAGAATGTAATCACCATCAGTTTTATAGCTCCTCTTTGAAAGTGAAGAGAATATATCCTCTCAAGCTTGATTTGGAGGATCACTCGCTAGCTGTTTCTGATTACTTGCAAAATTCTCCACTATCATCTGATTACTTCATGTAGAGAAAAATGATCCTTAATAGAAGAGATAATTTTAGTAATTTAAGTAAGTTAGTTATTTAAAAATTATGAAATTTATGGGTGGATCTCAAGGACATTTGTACTGAGTCTTGAGCAGATGAGTTTCCTGTTCTTCCCCTATGCGGAGAGAACCCCTTCTTTGTATTTGTGCAGGATCTCAGGCCCATAGGTTTTCATAGCTCTCCCCTAGGGCAAGGGGCTTTTATTTCTACCCTTTTCCCAGAAGCGGTGGATCTTTGCCTGGGTCACTGCATGGGAGGCTTTGCTACTCTCTTTCTGCCCCTCATATAAAGCAAAGGCTTTCTGCTTCTCAAAGCCTTTGCTTTATATGAGAGAAGGTTGTGGGGAAGTGGGCTGTGATCAGTGAGAGACGATCATTACCTGCAATACCTGAGCCCCCAAAGGGGACTCTCTCCTTCCTCCTGCTCTTCCCCCAATCTTTCTTGTGATCACCTGGTGGATAAGAGCTTGGGAATAAGTGCAGTGTTCCTTGAAGAAGTCTGGGGTTCCCATTTATTCTAAACTGATACACCAGCCCACATTTGGCCTTTAAGAATTTGTTAAAAGTTTAGCTGTTTTCTTCTTACCTACCTTAATGGTGGCCAATCCTTCCTTCCATGCTGTGCCAAAAGTAAATTTTATATGTTCTCCTTTTTCCTTGGAGGGCTTTTTAACTCGTTGGAATTTAGTTAATTTAGTTGCCTTGTGTACTCAGGTCTCTAATGGATTCAAAATATTATGATTTTGTAGATTATCTGGCTTTTTCTTGTTCTTAGGATAAGAGTGATGTTCTCTTGAAGCTTTATAGATCTTAAGCAGAAGTGGAACTCTAGATGGTATTTTAAAAATCCTCTGTATTATGGAAATTTTCAAACATTTAGAGAGGTAGAGAGAAGAGTAAGTACTCACCACCCAGCTTCTGCAAGAATTTATCACTGACATTCTTCCATATCAATTCTTACACATCTACTTCATTATTTTTAGTAGCAGAATAGTATTGTATAGTATCAAAATACTTTAGTTTATATAACCATTTCCATACTGATGGCTAGATATCTCTAACTAATAATAATATTGCATCAAACATTTTTTCGTACATATTTCTTTGTGTTCCAGTTTATTATTTGGGATGGATTCCTAAAAGTGAATTCAATGGGTCAAAGGTTATGCATATTTTACATTTTGATAGATAATGTCAAATTATCATTCAAAAAATCTGTACCAATTATATTCCCACCAAACATTGTATGAGTGGCACCAAAAATCTTTACGTAACTTAAAAACCTGAAGCTACTTACTCTAGAGAAAATGATAAAGCAATTACGTTTCCAGTTTGATCTGTTGAAAGACATTCTCACCATAAAAGCCTATTTGTCATTTAAAAAGAAAGAAGTAAATATTGGTTTTTATTATTTTAGTCTAGTATTTACAGCTGAAGCTATTTGCTATTTAAATGCAATTCACCAAAATTTAGTGCTTACCACATGAACAACACTTCTGTTTTCTATTAGCTCCCTATCCTTTTATATCAGTGATTTTAGTAAAGGCTGTGATGATGTAGCTCATAAGTAAAGAATGTGCGTAACTCTTGGCATTAAAGGAAAAGTGGCTAAATGACATTCTGTAGCTTCCAGTTTAAAAAAAGAGAAAAACATCAAACACAGATTTGCTTAAATTCTTATACTTCTGATATTTTAAATTCTAGCACCTCATATGTAAGTTTTTCATTCAAAAATATTTATATTTAGATCCTATAGTATGCAAGTGTATTCTGCTATGTACTGAGAAGAGTAAACATTAGCTATGGTTCCTTTTTCTAAGAACTTTTATACATATACTTATGTATATTTAGAGGAATCTATCCATCTAGTCATCCACTATTCATTCAATGAACATGTGTCTCTAGTGTCTATTCTGTTGTAATAATGCAGTGGGAACTCAAAGTTGAATAAAAGATGGTCCCTGTCTTTAAGGAAGGACAATCTAGTGAGAGAAATAGACATGCTCATGTCTTACTAGGGGATTAGAGAAGGCTTTCCAAGAGAGGTGGAATTATAGATGTTTGAAGAATGTATAGGATTTCAACAGATAGTGTAAGAGAAAGATCAGTCCAGGTTGAGGAAATATATGTTGGGCAAAGGCATGAAGGTGCAGAAGTGCATTGGAGAACAGGTTGGAAGGGGAGGTTGAGTGATACAGCAGATGCTGAAATTGAAATTTGAAAGAAGTTGGCTAGGATCAGTTAGGATAAATAGCATCATTGTGGGTAACAATGGTTAGAGAAGAATTTGTGGAGAAGGGGGAAGTACTTCCTAGGCAGACTGCAGGGGGAAAAAACACCAGAGAAAACAATACAAGTGTAGCTTTGAGTTGACCAGGAGCCTAGTGTTCTTAGGGGGAAAATGAATGGATATATGTTGGAAACCAGAAGTGTCTAACATTGTATCACCTTCTTTCCTGCTTCAGGGTTTTCACATGGGCTATTTTCTCTGTCAGGAATCCTCTTTACCTATAACAGAGTGCTTTTGGTCGCCATTAATAAAAAAACCCAAGACGAATGGACCAGAAGCTGGTTTGGTCTTCAGTTCATAATACTATCAGGGCTCTGTTTCACTGTGATAATCCTGGTTCTTTCCTCTCCTGTGTGTTGGCTTTATTTTCAAGCTGGCTTTTCTCATGGTAGAGAGACGGCTGCCACTAGCTCCCAGGCTACATGTTCTTGTTTACATCCAAGAAGAGAAAAGAGCTCTTTCCCTTTCACCTTCAAACAGAAGCCCTGACTTTCATTCCGATTAATCCAACTTGGGTCACATGCCCATGATGAACCAATTACTTCAACCTGAATGAAGTCTGGCATGAATTGCTTGACTTAAGCCAGTCCAACTCCGAACCAATCTCTATGGCAAGAAGGTTTGACTGGACCAATCTGGGCCCAGTCCTTTAGATGGGGGAGGGCTCTATACCAACCCAAACCTGTGGCTAGTGTACTATGTGTGTAGGGGTATGCGGGATGAGGGGTATGGAGAGAAGCAATCACAAAGTCTACTACATTGCTCCACTAGATTACCTAGCTGACTCATATTCTTTCTTTAGTTCTTACCTTAAATGTCGGGTTTGCAGAGAGGCTTTCCCTGATTTCTCAAACTAAATTAGAATCTTCCTCGTCTAACGCATGGACCCCTCTAATTTTCATAAAACTTATCACCTTTAAGTGATACCTATTTGTGCATTTATTTGTTAAAAGTCTGGTTCCTCCACTAGACTCTAAGCTATATGAGAGCAGGGACCTTGAATTTTTCTTAGCACAGGTCCCTAGCTGGCACATAATAGGCACTCTATGAAAAAGTGTGAAGTGAATGAATGAATTCATCTCAACTCCTATTCAATAAGGAGAAATCTTACTTTGATCAGCTTCAAAATTGCTACTGTACAGACAGGGGGAACATAAAAGTGAAATTAAGCTCAGAGCTTTGTTACAATGTGATGGAAAACTGATAAGTATCACCTGCAACAGATAAGGTATTCCAAGAATTACATGGTTTAAAAGACTCACTGTTATTGTAAGTGACACTGTCAAATGCCAGTTTTGCATTAAAAATCTTGTCATTTGTAATAATATTCATTCCTACTTTCTTTTATAATCAAGGTTATATCTCACAGCAGAGCAAATTTTAAATGCACTTACACAGACCAGAACTATCTTGCTTTTCCTTTTTTTTTTTTTTTTTTTGTGGTACGCGGGCCTCTCACTGTTGTGGCCTCTCCTGCTGTGGAGCACAGACTCTGGATGCGCAGGCTCAGCGGCCATGGCTCACGGGCCCAGCCACTCCGCGGCACGCGGGATCCTCCCGGACCAGGGCACGAACCCGTGTCCCTTGCATCGGCAGGCGGACCCTCAACCACTGCGCCACCAGAGAAGCCCTATCTTGCTTTTCTTATAATAAATTATCTGCATCAGAAATGCACAATCAGGGCTTCCCTGGTGGCGCAGTGGTTAAGAATCCGCCTGCCAATGCAGGGGGCACGGGTTCGAGCCCTGGTCCAGGAAGATCCCACATGCTGCAGAGCAGCTAAGCCCGTGTGCCACAACTACTGAGCCTGTGTTCTAGATCCCGCAAGCCACAACTACTGAGCCCGTGTGCCACAACTACTGAAGCCCATGCACCTAGAGCCTGTGCTCCGCAACAAGAGAAGCCACTGCAATGAGAAGCCCGCACACTGCAATGAAGAGTAACCCCCACTTCCCGCAGCTAGAGAAAGCCTGCACGCGGCAATGGAGACCCAGTGCAGCCAAAAATAAAATTAAAAAAGAAATGCACAATCGTGGAACTGGGGCTATAAAGAGGCTTTAATATGTGCTAAAGAAATTATTATAAGCCAGTAGAACTGCTTTTAAACTTTTTTTTTTTTTTTTTTTTTTTTTTTTTACGCGGGCCCCTCACTGTTGTGGCCTCTCCCGTTGCGGAGCACAGGCTCCAGACGTGCAGGCTCAGCAGCCATGGCTCACGGGCCCAGCAGCTCCGCGGCACGTGGGATCCCCCCGGACCGGGGCACGAACCTGCGTCCCCTGCATCGGCAGGCAGACTCTCAACCACTGAGCCACCAGGGAAGCCCCTGCTTTTAAACTTTTAAACCATTCAAAATATACATTTTGACTCCTGACTGTTTCAAAATTTATTTTCATATTAATTTTGGTATAGTTTTCAATTAGAGGGATTTAGGAAAAATCAAGTTTCAACACTTTGAAATATTCATTTCATGAAGTGTAGGTCTACTCTATCTATCAAACCTCAGCATCTGGTTAAAGATATTTGGAAAATCCACCTATAGAGCATTTCTTAAATTTGGTCAAATTAATTGGACAGCCTTAACATTACTATTTTCTCTGCTTTCGGTGGGAAGTCTCATACTTGTTTTGGTCCTGAATAAACACTGAAGTGTTTTCATGACCACACTAACTAGTTATTGATTTTATCACTTTTTAACATAAACATATTTTTGCATTGTTATGCAGAAACAACTAAAGTATTGTATGTTTAGACTCCTATTAGAATATGTGAAGAAATTTATATTTAATTTGATTTCATCATAGTCTTTTATCCATTCTTAACTTATAATGGGTTTATAGGGCCGGAAATTTTCAACTCAGTAGTAGTAATATGGAAATTAAAGATTTAAGTAGTATTTGTTCCATAGGAAATCTAAAATCAGCATTTGGTAGGATGTGGGCTAATCTATTTAGTATAAAAACTTTACTTTGTTAGACAATCTCTGGGAGTAGAACTCATTTGAGAAAATAAATTGTCAATTCAAATCATCTCCTCCTCCCCTTCACCCATTATTTGCCCTTATTGACTATTGATTATTTCTTATATATGATATTGATTAAAATTTATAAGAATCTCATTATATGAAGAAATAAAGAAAATATGTACAGTTAAAGAACTAAAAGGCCCTCACTTGACAACAAGGAATATTTGTTAGATCATGCAAGACACAGGTAAGATGGAGTTTTATGTGGCTTCAGGGTCTATTGGCATTTTCTTTTGTGGGTCACATTTACATCACAGTCTTATTTTGTTCTGCTCTTAAAAACATTTTAGACATGTTTGAAATCATTACACCCTTCACAAAACTGAAACAGGAAATAGGCTTTTCTATGAAATATTTCATTTTTTGAGAAGCTCCTGGCTGTTTCCCAAATCTAAGTTGGGTTTTTAATATCCCACTAAGAAAACCAGCTCGCCCTGGTGAGATGAAAATAGACAGTAGGCCAGCTGTGTCCCCGTCCTATTTCAACAGGAGCTTGGGATGACTGCCCAAGGTTTCCGTGTCTCCGTTTCTTCACCTGTAAAATGCTTTGTAGAGGTGCTCAGTGTTTGTTGAATGAATGAATGAAATACTAATAACCAACACTTACTGAATGCTCACCACGGGGGCTATAGGCACTTTACACACATTATCACACCGAAGTCCTATGAAGTAGATGCTGTTATTAACTCTATTTTATAGAGGAGAAGGGAGCTTAGTTAACTGGTCCAAAGTCACACAGCTAGCAATGTGTGAAATTTGAATCCAGGCCATCTAAACCCAGTGCCTGTGTTTTAAACATGCTACGTCTGAGTCTTCCCCCGATTCCAGGAGCAGAACATCAGCTAAAGGCAACTAACAGCACCCCAGCTATCCTCTGCCTTGCGAACCCATGTCTGTGCTGTGTTGTGTTACACCACAGAAGAAGAATTTGGCAGGGCTGGAATCTCTCACCATGTGGTGTCAGTAATTTTAGGTGCAGAGAAACTCCTTTACCTTTTGTGTCTTGAAGATTGCATAACTAAGATCCTTTTAAACCAAAGAGACAGAGTACTTGACCTCAAAATATGTACTGCCCTTTGATCCCTCTGGGGGTAAGTGAGGAACAGAGAGCTAAGTAATACTGCCATCTCTTTCAGTAATCTCAATATTAACACTCTCAAAAAGAAATTCGACACCTGGCAGAACAAATGGCCAATGGATGCTTCAGATGGCGGTGGTTGGAAATTTGGAGAAGGAGACCCCACTACAGTTTATCGAAGACACAGGGTCTTCTAATTAATATTTAGAAAGTGTATACTTGGACATGGAGGTTGAGTTTATATGACTCTGCAAACCTTCATTTCATTTGGAAAACAGTCAGTGCCACGGAGTGACCTGACTATGTGTAGTTTGAGATGAGATTCTACACTTTTCCTTATGGCTTAGAAGTACATTTTTGTTTTGGAATCCTATTGAAATCTGATTTATATAGTGAACACATTCTGGGGCATAAACTGAATATTTTACCAAGCTGAAGTTCAGTAAGAGTGACTCCAGTCATGGGTGTCAAGGGGATGCTGAGGCAGAGGTAACCCTGTATGTCTTGAACAAAATTGGAGATGCTGCTGCACATGTGAAAGGTCAAGGGGAACTCACAACCTATTAGGTCAGGCATGAGAAACAGATAGCACAACCGAGCAAATCTGTATCTTTCCTAATCTATTTAAAAAATTTCTTTTAAAAAATGCAGTTTGGCTGAGAGGAAGAGAACAGAGAGACTACCCCAATGTACAAGGAGGAGAGAGAGGCATGGAGTGGAGGAAAAAACTGTAAAGAAAACAGAAGTGTGATTTTTGTTTTCTTAACCAGAATCACATACCTAAAGAGACTAATGCTTCATAAACTCTCGAAAGTACTTATCAAAACACAGAAGACATTTTAAATGCCCAACTCTGCAAAAACAAAATACACTGCCCCCCGCCAAACTATTAAGACTGTGATATAAGCCAGTAGGCAGCAAAATACTCTGTTAATTTTGGAAGCCTACCTTATGGCATTGGAACACAGCAGAATGCTGTTTTAATGGCTCTCTTAGCGTACCCTGTTCTGAGTGTTGATGACACAGTATCTTTCTGGTGTAGTTGTGCATTTCCTTGCTTCCTTTCGTTTCTATCTGTCGAAATAGAAGTATTCTAATGTTATGCATATATATATATATAAATTTAATGGTTAATAATGGAACAATTTAGTCTGCTCCAAACATTTTTAAAACTCGAAGCAAAGCATACATAAAATATTTTAAAATTTTTCTGTAGGAAACTTTAAAAACAGTTTCTGTGTTAATAATTTATCTTCTAAATTAGATTCAGGGAGAGAGGTTTTAAGGTGGTTATTCAAACCATGTATAATGCATAATTATTAAAATGAATGTAAAAAATAGAAGTAACTAGCTCTGAAGAAATGAGTTAAATTATGTAAAAAACCCAGTAAATGGCATTAAATCGTTAACTTGTAAAACTGAGTACCATAAATGTTAAATGTACATTTAAGATATCTTAGCACAATAACCTGTATTTACGGAAAGTACTTTTCCTTGTAGAAAATATCTGAAGAGCTGCACTTTAATCATTTAAAATACATTTATATGCATTTAAAATGTTGTGTTTGTGGAATCAAAATCTATTAAGAAAACATCTGAATGTTTGATTATATATGTAATTTATCTATTAGGAAAAACTGAAAAAAAAGATGAAATTGCTTAGCACACTTTAAGGCAATATATTTTTTTTTTTTTTTTTTTTTTTTGTTACGCGGGCCTCTCACTGTTGTGGCCTCTCCCCTTGCGGAGCACAGGCTCCGGACGCACAGGCTCAGCGGCCGTGGCTCACGGGCCCAGCCACTCCGCGGCATGCGGGATCCTCCCAGACCGGGGCACGAACCCGTGTCCCCTGCATCGGCAGGCGGACTCTCAACCACTGCGCCACCAGGGAAGCCCTAAGGCAATATTAATACTACTGAACTCAAGAATAAGGACAAACAGCGGTCTTATAACGTGGTGTAGGCGAAGATTGTCTACCCTTCTCTCCACAGGTCCTCTTATTTCCACGTTAAACTTAAAGGAAATTCCTTTTTAAAAGAACTTGAGGATAATGAAATATTATGATTAATTTAATGTTCTGAGTAATGAAGTAATTGAGTAATTGCCGCACATATGAAACTTTTAATCCTGGATCATACATTTCAAGGAAATAATAAGATGACTTTAATACTGATGCTAAGTCAAACATTACTGTACCGCATTGTGCTTCAGAAGGCACTTTCATCTTGTGGAGTTGTAGGGCCATCTATAGGAACCTGAATTATTGCCTATGACTACAAAGAACTCTGGTTATTTCTGTCTGGCTAGATAGGAGCTTATGGTATTTGCTTCAATTCTCCTTTTGACTTCATATAAATAAAACCTTAAGTAAAATGGTTTTTAAAACTTTTCTTAATGGTCTTTTTACAGTACAATAGACTACTTCTTATGTTGCATGTTTTCTTCAAAACTAAAAGTCATGAAAGACTTGCAGTAACTTAAGTCCTATTTGTTAATTTACTTCTGATTTAATATACTACATTATCAACTAATATTAAAATATAAAATATAATATAATATATATACTACATATATTAAGTCAGAAGTAAAAGTTTTTATCTATCAGAAAAATCAATGGACAATTACATTTATAATGTGCATGACAGCATAATGCCCCAATTTAAGAAATAAGTTTAATTGGGAGATCAGTGAGGGAGCATATCCTTTTGAACTTTTCAATTTTTGAAACTATGTACATGTATTACTGTTTCAAAAAAAGAAAACAAAACAGTTAATATTTTATTAGGCTAGAATGGGGGCAATAATATTCTATTATTGTAGTGCAGGTAAAATGGCTTTTTTTTTGGCCTTTTAAAAATAACTTTTATTGGAGCATAGTTGATTTACAATGTTGTGTTAGTTTCAGGTGTACAGCAAAGTGAATCAGTTATACATATACATATATCCACTAGTTTTTAGATTCTTTTCCCATATAGGTCATTACAGAGTACTGAGTAGAGTTCCCTGTGCTATACAGTAGGTCCTTATTAATTATCTATTTTATATATAGTAGTGTGTATACGTCAATCCCAATCTCCCAATTTATCCCTCCCTCCGCCTTTGCCCCCTGGTAACCATAAGTTTGTTTTTTACACCTGTCACTCTATTTCTGTTTTGTAAATAAGTTTATTTACACCTAAAATGAAGTACCTTGCAGAGTCAGAATTATAATTTTTCTGCGTTCTCTCTCATTGCTATTTTCTGGTATTACTGTTTGACTTTCAGCTACTAAGTATGGCTATTTCTTTAAAAAGTAGTAAAAATCATTCATCTTATGAGAACATTGTGACTCAGATTAGAGAATCCTGAAAAAGTCCTTTAATGTTTAAAAAAATGTATTATGTAAAAAGCATTATTATGTTGAGTTTAGAAAAATGTACTCAGAGGCCAGTTTCACAGTGGTTCTTTCAAAGAAATTTGACATTTTCTGTATTGGAATATGTAGAAAACAGGTAGGTGGCTGCAGGGGAGTTTATTTTCCCAGCTGACCTAATAACACCACATATATATCCACTTATGTTTTATTCATGGGAAGACACAGGACATGTACATTATTGTTGATTTAACCTGGAGTTTAGGACAAAAGGTAGAACCCAATAATCTGGTGTTTCTGTGGAATTGTGAAGGCAAAATAATATTAAATACTTGATTTTTTGTGCCAGAAGTTGAGATTTGGAAACTGATGACATCTCATCAATTTTTTTAATTGACCACCAGGCAGCCTAAGTAATGGCAGTCACATAATTCTCATTTGGTTATGCCTCCAAATTTATTAGTGGTTTTTAATAAAAATATTCTATAGACTCCACTAATGAGATGATTTTGTAAGATAACTCCTTATCTGCCCAGAGAATCTTGCTTGGTTCCAAATGTTTAGCTGAGTATATATCATAGCAATAGTTCATTTTTATTGAGTGCTTACCATGTGCAAAACATTTTACGTGAGTTATCCCATCTAATCCTCACAAAAATCCTTATAATGTCAGCAATATTATTATTTGTACTTTACCAATAATGAAACTGAGACTCAGAGAAGCTAAGAAACTTGCCCAAGAACCTGTTCATATATGTCAGAAATGGTATTAATTCAGGTCTGTCTGAGTCTAAAATCTGAGCTCTTTCTATTATGCTATCATCAGACTCCAGATCTTAAGTTCAGAACCAATTACATAGTTAGACAATGTTTTGTTAAAAATGCATAAATTTATTAAAGATTAAACATGTCTCAGGGCTTTGACAAATTGTCTTTTATTCATTGCATTAACAGATGGGCCACCTATTTTTTCTGAGGGTTAGTTTTGTTCCTGTACGTCACTAATTCAGTTTTATGATCTATTGTTCCTTTTATATTTTCCAGGATTAGATTCTAATCTGTACTGTGACGTTCCAGATCTTTAAAAGTGACTTACATTATAAAGTATTTCACATTTCTAGTTTCTTGCTGATTTTGGGGGGAGTCATTTTCTTTACATCATTACACAAGATCCTCATTTTTATCTTTACACCCTTCTGTGGTAAGGAACTAAATGTTAGGAAATGCTTCGGTCTATAAGATACTACTCATTTAAAAAGAATTAGGGCCTCCCTGGTGGCGCAGTGGTTAAGAGTCCGCCTGCCGATGCAGGGGATACGGGTTCGTGCCCCGGTCTGGGAGGATCCCATATGCCGCGGAGCGGCTGGGCCTGTGAGCCATGGCCGCTGGGCCAGCGCATCCGGAGCCTGTGCTCCGCAACGGGAGAGGCCACAACAGTGAGAGGCCCACATACCGCAAAAAGAAAAAAAAATAAAAAGAATTAAAATCTGAGTTTGTTTTCACAATAAAATGATCAGTAGTGCAGAGAAACTGCTTGTGATGAAGAAAATAAATAAAAATAATAAAACAGCAATTCAGTTTTACAGCATCATCCCTGGGTACTTCCCCTTAAAATTTCTACTGCATTATTTTGCACTGATTCATTAGTCACTGTCACTGTTCTACAGTTTCATACACTCCTCTTTTGTCATCTCAACTACTTTATATTTTCACTGGAACATCTTCTAGGTTTTTGTTTTTGTTTTTTAGATTATGATCCTGAAGATCTTGTTATTATGAATAAATTAGCACTCAATAAATGCCTACTAAAAGAATGCTTAATCATTTATGTGTGAAGGGAAGAATTAACTCCATTAACTAAGAAATAGGATTTATTTATTTCTGAGTCAAAGAAACAAGATGGAATTAATACATTTTTATAATTCTAAAATCCCAGTGTACTTTAAAAAACGTGTGCCTCCTTAAGAGCAAACACCAAAGGATTAATTTATCAACAGACTTAGCATTTTCATGGGAAAATCATGAGAAAGAAAAATGTTTATTAAATTTTATTAAGGCAAAGTCGTAGGCTACAGGGTGGGAGTAGATCACGGCTCTCCCTTGCTGGTATTTTTAATGGAAGTGGAAAGAGCATAGCAACCTTACCGTCTTTGGGCACAAGAGTATCACACTCTTCCCGAGAAACTGCTAGAGTTTGGTGTTATCCAGGCTACTAGTCCTTCATTAGCAACCCAAGAACGTTGGTTTTACTATGTAGTTTGTCTTTCTGTGTTAGATTTATTTGCGATCATTTGCCACCTATTATAGGCGCATATTATTTGGATCTAGACAATCTGGACTAAACCTTTTTCCATGAGAGGAAGTGAAGGTATAGAAAGATGAGTGCCAGAGCCCAGAGCATTTTTCTATTTAAATTCAATTTTTTCCCTTCTTGAGTCTGGTTTTGGGATACAAAATAAACACCAGGTGAAGCTAGCAATAAAACTTGCCTCTACAGACCCCAGAAAATATTCATGGATTCTATGGTACACGTTTGATTTATAATTTAGACATAAATTTTGTTTTGGTTGATGACTGAAGTAAGGTCTTCTGCAAAGGGCCCAGGATATTCCTGACTCCTACAGCTGCCCCCTTGCACACCACCAAAGTACTTGCTGAATTTCCTGAAGCTGGGACAGCAATTAGACCCATAAAAATGAAGTTCATTAATGAAAGCTAATTGAAAATTAATTCACCGCGACGCCAGGGAAGAGCTTGTATTTAAAATGTTGTGTTGTTAGCGAGCGAGTCTCTCATCATGAGAGCATGGCAAAAGACTTCAGAATGACGCATAGGTTAATGAGGTGGTGAAGCCTCAGAAGAACAAACTCCTGTAACATTGAAATAGCCACCAGGCTTAAAACAGCTGCCTTGCCCCTCCCTCTGACTTCCCTTTCTGCCTCATTCCACCTACTTGTTTCACCGTCCCTGGACAGAGCAGACCCCATGTTGTTATCCCTTCCCCCAACAAGTCTTTCCTAGAAGCGAAATTCCACAATAATCTCCAAGTTTTGATTACTAACTATGAATTTTGCAAATGCCACTTTATCTACTCTACAGACCCTAAGGAATACACTTTTTCATTTTTTAAATATTTATTATGGAACATTTCAAACCTATATAAGAGAGAAAATGAAACCCCCTCACCTGGCTTCAACAGTTAGCTACCAGGAACCTATTTTAAACCATATTTTAGTAAACTTGAAAGAGCAAATATTTAGACTTACAGTATTTTCTTTCTTACAAAATAGATATTGTATCGTAATAGGCTTGCTTTTCTTCTTTCTTTCTAATTCATCTAAAAAAATACTTGTTAAAAGTATTCTATGTGCAAGATGAAACTAAGAAGGATGGGGCATTTATTCCTTTAAAAATTCCACCTATATCTCTTCTAAAAAATCATCTAGGATCCTCTTGAAACATCTTTATATGCAGATAGTTTCTAATTTTATATTTATATTTATGGATTTTTTTTTCTCTGTTAGGTCTCAGCCCTCATTAACATTCTACTGTCTTTTGGGCACTCCAAGTGGGATTGTTCTCCATGAAAATATCTACATACATATTTTCACTTTGCTCTTAACACAATTCACAGCTATGCTAGTATTAAAAATATTGGTAAACCGGCATGTGAAAAAATCTGATGAATCACTGCCTTTCCTCTCTATAGTATTATTTTATTACTTTTGAAAATGATAAATTAAGGGAAGAATTTTGAAGATAAGTCCTTTCTCTCCATTTCATTGTTACTAGAGTCAATTTGTATTTCCTTTATCGTCGGTTCTTTCAGCAAATCTCATCTCTCAGCTTGTCCAAAATTTATTATGCAAGTATTCAAGCTTCAGTCTCAATCCAAAGAAGATAATAAATACAATCTCTTTGTTATATCTCTTAGAAAGTTTTTAAGAAAGCTATTCAAAACTATCCAACTATTCTAGAAATCTTTAGTACATTCTTTCAAGGTATGGAGTTTCCACATACTTTCACGGTAGAGCAGGGCCCTCTTAAAAATCCCTTCTTTCTTCACATCCTCCTGTGTATATGAGTTTAATTTTTCACTTCTTACAACAAGTCATTTCAGAACAATTCTGCTTTAGTATCTTCTTTTTAGAATTTCTTTTTATATTTATATTTCCTCCCATATCACATCATTCTGACTTTCTCAACTAAATGGTTTAGGCAAATATATATTTATGGTATTGCTGTACTGTTATAATGATTTCAAATAGGAAATTTTTAAGTGGAAAAAAGGAAACTTGACAGAGTGAAAAGTTAAACAGCCTATGAAAACACCTAGCACTGCCCCAGGTGCCCTAAGAGATTGGTATTGGACTCTAACTGTGATTTTGTTATTTATTTAATTGGGAAGAAAAGGACTTGTGTAATTCAGTTTTTAAAAGAAGGTTTGATGTAATACTAGTATCCACAACCTTCTTAGTACTAGAGCCAATTACAGTGGGAAAATGGAGACACGAAAAAGACATGGATTATCTCAATTTGAATGTCTATATAATTTATCTGATATATTTGGTCAGATATTTTCCTCCTTTGACTGAATTTCTTCTGCATTTTACAGTTACTGATTGAAAGGAGTATTACATAGTCTATTTTGGGTTCTTGCCTTGCCCTGCTGTACAAGTATACTATGCTTGGTAAGAAACAATGTGATGAGTTAACGGGAATCATGCAACAGGAAAGGAAGTAGACTGTTTAACTGAAGGGATCCATTATGAGAGGAGCCCAAGACTGGATGCAAGAAGCAGCACATAAAGTTGTCTTCTCCTTCACAGAAATACGAGCTTACCCGCCGCACATGTACTAAATGAAACACATGCACACAACATTTCTTGAATTTGTGTACTAGTCTTTAGTTTTTAAAAGTCATACTCATTTTCTGTGCATCAAGTTCCTTGGCAGTGGCCGATGAGGGGAATTTTAGGATGTGAGCAAAGTATTTGAATGACAGTATCAAAGAAAATTTGGCTGCTTTCCTTTATTAACGACCAGTCAATTAAATATCTCTAACTTTCCTTAGATAACTTACAATGGAGCTTATAGCTGAGACTTGATCTTGTAAAAAAAAATTTTAACTGTAAAACCACCACGACAACAACAAAAGAATCCTTGGCTTAATTTGAGTTTGAGCATTTCAAAGCTGGTATTTACAAACTCAGAAAAAAGAGCTTTTCATTAATCCATGATTTTGGAAACAGTTACTCTAACCCACAACCTCATACAAATACAAAAATCCTAATGGGACTATTTTCTTACTAAGTCTGTAACAGTTTACGTTCACCTAATGGCCTGGGGTTATGAGCAAACTACTCAATTAGAGAATTTAGGCTGGTTGGCCACATATTTTAGAGCAAATTATCCCTTCACAAATGCAGAACCCCCTATATAAAATGCCTAATCAGTATTTTCTGTAAAAAAATACTATTCCCTAAATTCCCACCTTGAACCTACTAAGAATTTCCCTTTTTGCTAGGGCAAAGGTTTTATGGAAATATTTGTTTTTATATCACATACCTTACTGTTGGTCTTCCTGTGGGCTTGTGTCTTGACCTTAAAGCGGCTAAGAATTTATAATCGAAACACTTCTAAATAAGACATTTCTTTCTAAGTACATTTGCTAAGTACTCAAGCTAAGAACCTTAAGTTAGAAGGTGTAGACTTCTGTCAGTTCTTTGATAACAGATCTTCTGCTTGGGGGGTTACATGGATTTCATGGTTATCCTTAACACTTACTATTTCTTCTTAGGCCTCTTTCATTTAAAAGGGGGTCGGTGCTTCCAATCTATAAACACCTATTAAAAGTTCTCCACCCTTTTATACTTGGCTGCTGGTCCTAATTGTCTGCAGATGGGTGGATCACTACATTTTTATTTCAAAGGTAGAGATTTGCAAAATGTAAACGAGCCAATTAAAAGTTCTAAACCGAGACTCTCAACATCCATTAAAGGGATCCATGTGTAAATGGGGATAGAAAATCTGAAAGTGTCTTTTTGTAACAAACGTTTTCACCCACATCTAAGTAAGAGTGCATATTCCCACCAATGAATTACACATGTATTCAATACAAATAGTGCATCACTAGAGGGGTATTTAAAAATTTCTTGCAAAACTTGGAACTAAGGAAAATATGTGTTTGCAAAACATTATTTTTCCCTTTATAATAGTTGATAGAGATGACACATAACTTATCCTACATTATAAGTTTTCACTGGGTTGATCAGAAACAAAAGCATTTTTTATATTTTATCCAACAAAATAAAAAATCAATACAATATAGACATATAGTACTAACAAATATTTTATTGCTGTGAAATCTTAAAATGTGACTATTTTCAGTTCACCTACTAAAGTATTATTTTCCATCCTGGTAAAGTTCATTTTTTAAAAACTAAACCTCAATTAGCAGTGTTGCTTGTGACTGAGAACTGAAATCTGAGCTAGTTGTTCTTGGCACTGTGGTGTTCTGGCTTATCTTGCCTAAGGGACTGACAGTTTATCTCAGATTCTACAGTTTCTTCCATCCTTCTTTCACTAGCATTTCCCCTTAGTCTTGCTTTTCATTAGCCCACCCTGATGGCTGATCATTTCTAATCTATAAATTAAGCAGAAGGAAAACACAAAAGTATGCTTCTTTTATCTCTGGAAATCAGACCCATCACAAACGCAATTTAGTTTGAGGTCTTTAGGTCCCAAATAAAATATTCCAAGTAGCACAAAATGTTGTTAGAATATCTGCACTTAAAAACTAGCCTGAGGGACTTCCCTGGTGGCCCAGTGGTTAAGAATCCGCTTGACAATGCAGGGGACACAGATTCGAGCCCCCGTCCGGGAAGATCCCACGTGCTGCAGAGCAACTAAGCCCGTGTGCCACAACTACTGAGCCTGCACTCTGGAGCCCGCGGACCACAACTACTGAGCCCATGTGCCACTGAAGCCCACGCGCCTAGAGCCTGTGCTCCGCAACAAGAGAAGCCACTGCGATGAGAAGCCCGCTCACAGCAAGGAAGAGTGGCCCCCGCTCTCTGCAACTAAAGAAAGCCCGCGCACAGCAACGAAGACCCAACGCAGCCAAAAAAAAAAAAAAAAAAAAAAACCAGCCTGAGATACTCACCTTGCAATGGAGGATATAATGGAATTGCTTCGGACTATTTTATTAACTTTGGCTTTGAGCCCCACAATCTGTACCCAGTAGTCAAATCAGGGTTTGAACATCTGACAACTATATTTCCTTCATCCTTTCTCTAAACACAATGCACAATTTATTTAATTTTAGGGGAATGGTGTTTTCCAGTTTTAATATACAGACTACAGTGACAGTAATTCAGAGATGGCCCAATCTTTGAAACCACATTTTCTTTTCTTATTTAACTTTTCTATGTGACAAAAAGGGAAGCAGAAGTTGGGTATCTAAATAGAAACAAAAAGACAATTTAAGTTACTCTCCTTCAGCTTACAAAAATACATTTACAACCTCTCAATAAAATTTTACTTTTAAAAGCCATTTAAATATTTGTTATCTTTTTCTGAGTAAAATAAGCTGATGCTTTTACATGTGGATCTTATTATGTGAAAAGCTGTCTAAACCTGCTATTGAACATAATCATATGAATTACGAACTGTGACTTTATTTCTTTTATAATCTTTGTAGTTTTTGCCATTACTTTTACATGTCTGTATCTGGCATTATGTAGCTTTGAAACTACGCCAAAAATATTTATTGTCGTATATCTGGTATTCTCATACTATGTGGCTGAGTTTGGTTTCCAAGCTGGGTAAAACTTATTAGCAGATACAGTTCTTGGCATTTGTTTGAAAAAAATCGTATGTAATTTAGTACCCCCCCGCCCCCCGCCGTAATACAACCTCTTGCACTCTTCAAAACATGTATGGAGTTGAAATTCCAGTCCTTGAGCTGTCTCTTTTTCCAACTTTGAGTAATTCTTCGGTTATAAAGGACATAAAATGGAACAAAATAACAACAAAAGAAAACAGAAAATAAAAGAATGACTTTAACTGCAAACCAGGACATTTTGAAATACTTATATGGATGGCCTCTGTAAAATATTTTCTTAGTATGCAAATCCTAAGAAGCTGGGGACGGGTCTGAATGATACAGTGAAGTGCTAGTACTTTGTTACATGAATTAACAATAGTGATAAAAAGCAAAATATGTAAGAATAGTTTTTTTAGTAATCTCTTTGCAGCTTGACTAGTAAAATTCTTTAAAGATGTGTATTCAGTGCCTGCTCAGGCAGCACAGTGTTCATGTAGTTCATTCTCAATACATCTTTGTCTACATAAATAAGCTATTAGTATTATTTAAGATGTTTTTAAGGTATTAAAGCATATTTTCTAAAAGAAGGTAAAGTCATGACTCATACAAATATAAACACATATCAAATATCTAATTTAATACATTGATTAATGAGGGAACCAGTAGAATGTTATATGCATTTCTTTTTTTTTTTTTTTTTTTTTTTTGCGGTATGCGGGCCTCTCACTGTTGTGGCCTCCCCCGTTGCGGAGCACAGGCTCCAGACGCGCAGGCTCAGCGGCCATGGCTCACGGGCCCAGCCGCTCCGCGGCATATGGGATCCTCCCAGACCGGGGCACGAACCCGTATCCCCTGCATCGGCAGGCGGACTCTCAACCACTTGCACCACCAGGGAGGCCCTGTTATATGCATTTCAAAGGAGAATTCAAAGAACCACATACATGTGGGCAGTATGGAAAGCTAAAATACATTTACAAATGATGCAAAACTGATCTATGCATAGAGCAATAATCAACTGCATTCTACTGGATATAATTTATTTGCATTTCTAAGGACAAGAGTCATTTGTATTATCCATTTTCTGTAATTTACAGAGTAGTGTATAAGAATATTTGCACCATGTACTTTAGATGGTAAAGATTTTATTATTTGAAATTTAATATAAATTATTCTGTATTTATATATTCATGAATTTTTTTTGGTCAACAAAATTTTTTTGAGTACCTATTATGTGTTAGGTATTGCATTTGATGCTGGAGATAACAACAGTGATCAAAAGTAACCCTCACAGATCTATAGTTTAGTGTAGGAGACATCCATTAATCAAATAAGCACAAAAATAAATGTACAATTGTAATTGTGAGTAAAGCCACAGGGTCTCAGAGGAGTCTGCAGGGCTCTGAGAGGGTAAAATTTGTAGAATTTTACTTTAGCATCTCTAGTTCCTGATTTTTGTATTTATCAAAGGCGATATTTTAACTTAGAAACCTATTTTTAAAAAATTCTATCTTGCTGTGTTAATTACTCATACAAAACCTAGTAATTCTGCAACACACAAATAAGTCTCATATTTACATACTTTAATATTATTGTAAAAAAATACTGTGCAACATAAACTTCTGTGTTAATTTATTAATTGGGATTATAGAAGAGAATCACAGATGGTTACAATTAGTAAAGTCAAAACTAAATCAGCTAATCTTTTTTTTTTTTTTTTTTTTTTTCCGGTACGCGGGTCTCTCACTGCTGTGGCCTCTCCCGTTGCCGAGCACAGGCTCTGGACGCGCAGGCCCAGCGGCCATGGCTCACGGGCCCAGCTGCTCCGCGGCATGTGGGATCTTCCCGGACCGGGGCACGAACCCGTGTCCCCTGCATCGTCAGGCGGACTCTCAACCACTGCGCCACCAGGGAAGCCCAATCAGCGCATCTTTTGCCAGTTGCTTCTTCTGCAGTCCTTCTGCCTCCCCATACCCAAAGGCCCGCATGGTTTTCCCTGTGGTTCAGCAACCAGTACCCTTGTTCAGAACAATTACATGCAATGTTTTTGGGCCCCCAAAAGATGTCACTCTTCGGTGCTTTAGAATCCATGATATCTTGTATTTGGAAAGGCTCTAAGTACCTGTGGGTTACCCAGTGCTGAGGTGTCGCTGAGCACTTTCGTTGCCCATTCTCTCTATTAACTTAACTGTATTCCCTTTATCTTCAAAGATCCAATTAGAAGACTGCTTTTATGAAGCTTAATTTGATAATATACAAGATGCAAATGCATGCACTTTTTGAACAAATTGTAGATATCCACATCACAAAAGCTAAATTTATGTATATGGATGTACCCCTAGCAACAGAAATACACATTTTCATTTGTTTGTTTGTTATTTTCCCACAGTAGTGGTGATAGCTGCTAGCTAAGTCATTCATACTTATCCAAATACTCTTTTTGATCATATGTGTGAAGCCACTGAAAATGATCCAGCACCTTTAACGCTTTACCTTGTGTCTTAGATTAGGTTTCCTAGAAGCAGACCATCAGATGAGGATTCATGTGCAAGTGATTTATTAAGAAAGTACTCTTGGGGGAAACCAAGAAGGGGATGTGGAAAGCAGGACAGGAAAGAGAAGACATCCAAGCAAGGATGAATTTCAGGCCAACTCCCATAGAGAGCAGCTTCAGCCTGTGCTTACATGGGAACTCTGAAATATAAGTTATGCCTCAGAATCATCCTGACAGCAGAGGGTAAGGGGGCTGGTCTTTCATACTCCTGCACTCATCAGTTCCCCCTGGGTGAGGTAGAGTCGGGGGAGGTAAATTCCTAGGACTTTCCAGTGCTCCTAGAGCATCTTCTGAGAAACAGTCCAGTGTTTGACATTGGAAGCAGAAACACATAAAGAGGTAAAATGTGATCTGAGGCTATTGGGGAGAAACATCGTGGAAGGAAGGGGTAGTTACGGAGTTTGGGATTGACGTATACACACTGCTATATTTAAAAAGGATAACCAACAAGGACCTACTGTATAGCACAGGGAACTCTGCTCAATGTTATGTGGCAGCCTGGATGGGAGGGGAGTCTGGGGCAGTATGGATACATGTACATGTATGGCTGATTTGCTTTGCTGTGCACCTGAAACCATCACAACATTGTTAATCGGCTATACTCCAATATAAAATATATATATATATTTGCCTTGAAATATTTTTTATTAAATATAATCGTGTATATGCATTGCATTGATAGGCAATTTTCCATTTTAATCGATTCTTTATTTTTTGAATTTGTTACAACTCAATGAAAATTTGAAAATATTTTCTTTTTCTCTTTGTCCTGGAAAACAAAAAATTCTTTATATTCTAAAAAAAACCAAATCTACATTTTAAAAATATGCATTTATTTATTTGGCTGCATCAGGTCTTCACTGCGTCATGTGGTATCTTTTGTTGCATTGAGCAGGCTCTTCATTGTGGCGCATGGGCTTCTCTTTAGTTGTGGTACGAGGGCTCCAGAGCAGGTGGGCTCGGTAGTTGCAGCCCTCGGTAGTTGCAGAACGCGAGCTTAGTTGCCCCATGGCATGTGGAGTCTCAGTTCCCCGACCAGGGATCGAACTTGCATCTCCTGCATTGGAAGGCAGATTCTTAACCACTGGACCACAAGGGAAGTCCCAAAGTTGATAGTGTTTGCAACTCCCTATCTGGGTCCCCTGAAATCTATTCTCCTCTTCTTCATGGGCACATGGCTAGCCGGTCTCTCTTGCCAAGTGTGGCCCTGTAACCGTGTTCTCTTCATTGGAAAGGAGTGCAAGTGATGTGTGCCATTTCTGGGCCTGGGATGGCTTCATCCATACTGTCTTTCTCCTCTCTGCTGGCTGGAGCTCTGGGTCACCCAGCTTATACTATAAAGATAGCGACAATGACCTAAGGTTTGATGATGCAACATGATGGAAGGACTGGCATCCCTGAATGGCTTTATGGAGCAGAACTTCTTGATGACAGAGCAGTCAGGGTGGACTGTTAGGTAAGAAACAAACCTCTTCTTCAAACCACTGAATTATTGTTGGGTTTCTATCACAGCAGCCTAGCTTTTTTCTAATTCATACAGGGTGCTTTATTCTTATCATAGCATTATATTATATTACATTATAGATCCATTTTTAATTGCTTATTCTTGATTTCTTCTATTAGAATATATATTATATGAGAGCAGGAGATCTGCCTATCTCTTTCTTGCTGGCACAAAATACTCAATAAGTACTTATTTAGTGAATAAACAAAAGTGTTGTTACCTTATCCTACAATAATTAAAATTTTTAAAACTACATTACAATTAAAGAACTTACTATAATGTTAAATTAGGGGTGATATAGAACGAATGGAAAGAGTTTAATGATGGGCTTCCCTGGTGGCACAGTGGTTAAGAATCCACCTGCTGATGCAGGGGACATGGGTTTGAGCCCTGGTCCAGGAAGATCCCACATGCCATGGAGCAACTAAGCCCCGTGCACCACAACTACTGAGCCTGCGTTCTAGAGCCCGCCAGTCACAATGTGAGCCCACGTGCCACAACTACTGAAGCCCACGTGCCTAGAGCCTGTGCTCTGCAACAAGAGAAGCCACCGCAATGACAAGCCCGCGCACCACAATGAAGAGTAGCCCCTGCTCACCGCAACTACAGAAAGACCACGTGCAGCAACGAAGACCCAATGCAGCCAAAAATAAAAAAAATTAAAATAAAAAAAAAGTTTAATGAAAAGTAATCCAAATGTTTAATGAGATAAAATAGTGATATAGAGATAAAATATTGATATATTAAAAATGGATAGGGCCTCCCTGGTGGCGCAAGTGGTTGAGAGTCCGCCTGCCGATGCGGGGGATACGGGTTCGTGCCCCGGTCTGGGAGGATCCCATATGCCGCGGAGCGGCTGGGCCCGTGAGCCGTGGCCGCTGAGCCTGCGCGTCCGGAGCCTGCGCGTCCGGAGCCTGTGCTCCGCGGCGGGGGAGGCCACAACAGTGAGAGGCCCGCATACCGCAAAAAAAAAAAAAAAAAAAAAAAAATGGATAGAAGATAAATTGTGTAAACTTGAAAAAACAAGGCTGAAGGGCACCTTGGTAACTGTCTTTGCCTATTGGAAAGGTGATTATAAAGAGGTTGCTGACCAACTGTTTTCCATGTCTGCAGAGGAAAAACTAGCAGGAAAGAGCTTAAGCTAACCTGACAGTAATAGTGATTAAACATTAGAAAAGGCTCCAGAGTAATACTGTAGAATCTCTGTCCCTGGTGAATTTTAAGGACAAACCATCTGTCTTAGACATTTCAGGCAGAGCCTTGCAGGAAGAGAGAGGTCTGGATTAAATGACTCCGCAAGCTGGCTCCTTTTCAATTCCAGGAGTCTGTGCCACTATACAGGTTATCAGGGGATCTGGCAGTGACATCTTTCACTCCAGTGACCAGCCGGATTGATTAATTGGCATCTCTTATCTGTAACTTGAGAGAGCTATTTCTCTGGATGAGGATGATTGGGTGGGTGGAAAGTAGGGAGTAAGAAGACTGATTTCACCCCCCTCAAAAAAGATATTAAAAATACTAAGTATTTCCATACTATCAATACAAACTAACTAGAAAAGTTCTGAGATTTTTGATACATTTCAAGTGCTAGATTTTATTTAGTAAGACTAACTTCTATAACAATGATTAAAAGATAATGGTAGGACTTCCCTGGTGGCACAGTGGTTGAGAGTCCGCCTGTCGGTGCAGGGGACACGGGTTCGTGCCCCGGTCCGGAAAGATCCCACATGCCACGGAGCGGCTGGGCCCATGAGCCATGGCCGCTGAGCCTGCGTGTCCAGAGCCTGTGCTCCACAACGGGAGAGGCCACGGCAGTGAGAAGCCCGAATACCACACACACACACAAAAAAAGATAATGATATACTACTATATATAAAATAGATAACTAATAAAGACCTACTGTATAGCACAGGGAACTCTACTCAATACTCTGTAATGACCTATATGGAAAAAGAATCTAAAAAAAGAGTGGATATATGTATATGCATATAACTGATTCACTTTGCTATACAGCAGAAACTAACACAACATTGTAAATCAACTATACTCCGATAAAAATTTTAAAAAATTAAAAAAAGAAAGAGAATGGTTTAATGCCAACAGTGAAATGACATAGAACAGAGGGAAACATTACTATTGACATTCATTTATAATGTTTATTTACATTGGTGTTACAACTCTAGCTACAATGTAAGAATGTTATTTATGGATACTGCATTAAAATTTATACTATACTTATGTTACTCATCAATAATCATGTTAGAAGGTCCCTAAAGACAAGCTTTCATTAGAAGAGGGATTTTCTAAGTCTTAGAAGTTTACTTTTTATTACTGAATAATATCACAGCTATTGTTTTGAAGGAAAACATTTTTTATTGGTTTTTGGTGGGGTTTTTTTTGCATTTTGGCATGGAATTGTGAAAAGCAATTCAAATTGAGCATTTATATACTGTGGGGATTTCTAACTTTACTAATAGATAATCTCAGTGAAATTTCACATCTTTGTTACAATCCAAAGATAAACTTTTGAATTCTTCCAGAAAAGGTGGAAAAACTCTGCTTTTATATTCTAAAGTGTTGTAATGTTTTTATTTATTTATCTATCTATCTATCTATCTATTTATTTTAATGGTAGCTGTTATAAAGCTACAACTCAGTAGGAGGGTTTTTTTTTTCATTGAAAGGAAAATAATCTAGTCAAATTTGGAAGGAAATATTGACTACTCTTTACATAATGAGCCTTGAAAGTAAATGTTGCTCTTAAACACATGAAGTGATGATCCACCTTCCTCATAATTAGAAAAAATACAAAACTATGATGAGGTACCATTTTAAAAAATTGAAGTATAATTTATTTACAATGTTGTGAGATACCATTTTTTAAAACTATCATACTGTCAAAAAAATTTTTTTTTTTTTTCCGGTACGCAGGCCTCTCACTGCTGTGGCCTCTTCCGCTGTGGAGCACAGGCTCCGGACGCGCAGGCTCAGTGGCCATGGCTCATGGGCCCAGCCGCTCCACGGCATGTGGGATCTTCCCGGACCGGGGCACAAACCCGTGTCCCCTGCATTGGCAGGCAGACTCTCAACCACTGCGCCACCAGGGAAACCCCACTGTCAAAAAAATTTTTAAATGTGATCATACACTGTGCTGTCCAGGGTGGGGAAAAAGGCATTTCTGGTGGGAATGTAACTTAGTACAACTTCTGTGGAGGATAATTTGGCAATATCTATTGAAACTATAGTTGTATAGATCCTTTAGCCCAGCAATTCTACTTCTAGAAATTCTTTTTTTTTATTTCTAGCTTCTCTTAATAATAATTTTTTAAAGGCCAGTAAGCAGCTACAGATACAATTAAAAAGTAGACAAGTGAAAAAAAAAAAGATAAGAAGCAGCAAAGACACATTCTTCGCTCCACGATAACTACAGAGCTCTATCTGTGTTCCCCCACCAACATTCCATGGGAAGCCTAGCTCTCCGTGTGGTCAGGAGTACTCTCCATTATTGTGTGGGGAGACCAGAGAGCACTCAGGTGTGATTATGTCAGATCAAATGTGTACAGGCACTGCTGAAATCCAGGTCTACAGTTTTGGCCCTAGACTTGAATGGGGGTTGGTCACTCTTAACCTCTTCCAGGTTGTGCTGCATCCCATAGCCAAAGTAGATAGCAAACCCAATCAGCATCCAGACCCCAAATCAGGCCCAGGTGCCAGCTGTCATCTGCATCATAAGGTAAATATTCACAAAGATGCTCATTAGTGGGAGGAGAGGCAAAGCAGGTACCTTCAAGTGAAGTGGAGTGGAGCTCGGCGGCTGTCTCCAGATGACTCCAGTGACCCCAGTAGTGAGCATCAGGAGCAGCACAAGCACTGCAATCCACACTGGGTCTCCAGGAAGCAGTGGGGTGGACCACTGGGCCAGCATCAGGCAAAGGACACTCAGCAGTAGAGCAAGCAGTGAGGAGCAAACATAGACAACTTGGCCAGAGAGTGGAGTGGGGATGGAGCTGAGTGGACAAAATAGTCCCTGTAGGGTCAGCTTCTCTGCTTCATGGATCTTCTCCTCCTGCAACTCCACTTCACCTTCCTCGTTCCTCATCTCCTGGTCAGGCTGATACCTGAGGATGAGAACACATATGGCCACCAGGGAGTAAGCAAGCAGGGTCCCAAGTGACATGAGGTCCACCAGATCAGTAAGTTCAAAGAGGAATGCCATGAAGCCTGCGATAGTGCCAGAGACCACAGTGGCCACAATGAGGGTGTGTGTGCCGGTGTGGTTCCCGGCAAGGACACGAAATAGGAGGCCATCCTCTGCCATTGCGTAGATCACCCGAGGCATGGAGGACATAGAGCCCAGAGGCTGGTAGAAAGAGCACAGAGGGATCCGATGGCTACAACATAGCGGGCAGGGGCCCATCCAGTATAGAGAAAGGCCTCAGGCAAGGGGCTCTCAGGTTGAAGCTGATAGTAAGGCATTATGAGCGTGAGTGCTGAAGAGACACCAAAATAGGCCAAAAAGCAGATGAAGAGTGAAATCACAATGCCTGTGGGGATGGAACGCTGGGGATCCTGGGCCTCTTCCCCAGTGGTAGCAAAACAGTCAAGACCAACAAATGCATAGAAACAGGTCGCTGCTCCAAGGAGAATCCCCTCGAAGCCGAAAGGCACAAACCCTCCAGAGCCCAGAGGGCCCAAGCTACAGGTGTCATTGAGTCCAGCCATGGCCAGTTTGTAGTCCTCTTCTGTGAGCTTCCAGTTGTGCAGATCTCCTGTAATGAAGCCAGAGATGATGACAAAACCGAGAACCAAAAGATTCCCCACTGTCAACACTTCGGTAACCCGGGCCGACTCACTAGCACCCAGAGCCAGCAATCCAGTGAGCAAAAACACAAGGCCCATCGCAAAAAAGTCTGGATATTCTGCGAGGACATGGGGAATGTGCAGTGAGATGCTCCCCTGAAGGGTCTGAGAGATGTGGTTCCCAATCAGGTTGTCAAAAGCTGAGCTCCAGGCCCAGGCCACACTGGCTGTACCGATGACATAGGAGAGGATGAGGTTCCAGTCCAGAGTTCACCCACAGTGACATGGCTGTAGAGATATGTAGAACCAGAATGGGGAACCCGAGCATCAAACTCCGCATAGCACAGCCCAGCCAACATAGAACATAGGGCAGCCACTAGAAAGCAGATCACAATGGATGGTCCTGCTTTATCTTTGGCCACCTCGTCAGCCAGGACATACATGCCTGCACCCAATGTGCTGCCCTGCACCCAATGTGCTGTCCACATCTAGGGCCACTAAATCCAGAGCAGTCAGGCATCTGGCAAGGCGAGTCTCAGCCCTGCCTGTCTCCAGTATATGTCTGCGTGCCAGCTTTTGACCAAATCTGCAAAGCACCTGCCACAGCATTCTAGCTGGAATTGAAGAGGATGCCAGGAAGGATCAGGGAGCTGTTGCAAGCCCAGGGCGCAGAACGTCTCGGATAGGGTTCGGTGAAGCTGAGTTCACCTGAGTTGGGTTGTGGCTGCCAAGTTCGGTTGCTCAGGCTTCAAAGCTGCTGCTTCTAGAAATTCTTTCTTACAGATGTATATTGATATAGAAAGAAACGGCACGTGTAAAAGGTTACGGGCTTTTTTGCATTGCTGGTAATTGTTAAAAGATCAGAAGCAACCTAAATAATGATGATGAAGAATGCTACATCCTTTCAGTTGAATATAACACAGCCATTAAAAAGACTGTCATTCTTAAGATACATGCATAATAGCGTATAGAATGAAATAATCTTTGTGCAAAAAAAGAAAAAAAAAAGAGAGAGAGAGCAAGCAGAATATATCCTTATATTCACAAAAGACATCTGAGAAGCTAACCAAGAACTGGCAACAGTGGTTGCCTCTAAGGAGAGGAACTATGAGTCCTGAGAACAGGGTGGGAGAGAGACAATTTTCACTGTATGCCCTTTTGCAACTTTTGAATTTTGTATCATATGCATGTTACCTATTCAAAAAATAAACAAAATAATTAAAAAAGAGAAATATGTGACTAGTATAATTATTCATTTGTTCTGAGTTTGAGGATTTATTTACATTTAACACAAAATTATCTTTAATTTTGGAGTATAGAATTAAGGCAATTTCAAAAATTTTTAGACTCTCCTTTTTTTTTTTTTTAAATGGCTTTCCAATCTGGCTTCAACCTTTTTTTTTTTTTTTTAATTTACTTATTTATGTTTGCTGTGTTGGGTCTTCGTTTCTGTGCGAGGGCTTTCTCTAGTTGTGGCAAGCGGGGGCCACTCTTCATCGCGGTGCACGGGACTCTCACTGTTGCGGCCTCTCTAGTTGCGGAGCACAGGCTCCAGACGCACAGGCTCAGTAGTTGTGGCTCACGGGCCTAGGTGCTCCGCGGCATGTGGGATCCTCCCAGACCAGGGCTCGAACACGTGTCCCCTGCATTGGCAGGCGGACTCTCAACCACTGCGCCACCAGGGAAGCCCTTAGACTCTCCTTATACTTTCTATGTGGGCTATAATTATGGGTTATAATTAATATTTATAATATTGAAACACACCTCAAAACAATTTTAAAATATCACCCTATGTAAAGACCCCAAATTATTCTTTTCTCCTTCACCTTTAAAGTGTGAGGTCCTTGGGGCTTCCCTGGTGGCGCAGTGGTTGAGAGTCCGTCTGCTGATGCAGGGGACATGGGTTCGTGCCCCGGTCCGGGAGGATCCCACATGCCACGAAGCAGCTGGGCCTGTGAGGCATGGCCGTTGAGCCTGCGCATATGGAGCCTGTGCTCCGCAACGGGAGAGGCCACAACAGTGAGAGGCCCGCATATCGCAAAAAAAAAAAAAAAAAAAAAAAAAAAATGAGGTCCTTGAAGCCAGGGATTCTGTACTCTTTCACCTAGAAAGATAGAACGGGAAAAAAATACACTTAAAAATTATTATTTTAATTATAAAAGTAATATGTGCCATGCATATTTCAAATTTGGTGGTTATGTTAGAATTGACCTTAAGCAAGTACCAATTTATACTTTCACCAACAGTGTATGAGAGTACACATTACAGAGCGTATCTCAAGTAGACTATCTGAAGTGTTTTACTCCATCACCTCAGAGAAATAGTCATAAATAAATTTGGCTAAATAATTTAGATGGAAAATAAGAACAACTTACTGTATATAGGTAGAATTCCTAAAGGAAGCATAAGATCTCTGAAGGACTCTGAAATGAGTCATTTTGCAAAAGGTTGAGAGTGAAATTTAAATAGCTTCAGTGTAGGAAAAAATGGAGTAGATCATTCTAGAGTGAGGTTATCTGTAATAGAAATTGACTTCCAAAACAGTAACCTACTTTTCAGTAGAGCAAACAATATTTCTAAGGTAAAACAAAGATAATTTGCTCATAATCATCTATTGTGGAGGGTTAAGGTTTGATGCTAGAAAAATTAATACTGGAGGTATTGAAATATGGCATCTGTAAAAACAACTGACTATAAAGAGAATAATTTAAATGCTATGCATAGTTATAAAAAATAATCTTCCAAATTCTTCCATCAAGTTTTGATCACCAGTTCCAACGTGAGTCATATTGGAGCCTAAGGCAAAGGAAAAATCAGTAGTAGTGATCCCATCGTTAAAAATTTTTTTGATATTTTGTTCATTATGGATTTTTTTGCACTGATTTTTTCAAAATATTGAATTTATATTGATTACTGAGTTTTTTGACATCTCCCTGTAGTTTGGACCTAAGGCAAATGTCTCACTCACTTCATCCTAGTTCCAGTTCTTTTGAACACCCAAATAATAAAATAATGCTAAAAGAAGAGAAACAAATGTAATTTAAATTTAAATTAAATAATTTAAAGCCTCTCTTAAGAGGCTTTTAATAATTTAAAGCCTCTCTTAAGCACCATTTTCTCAATGTTTCCAATATTCTATGGAGAGATATTAAAATGAGAAAAGATAGAATTGATGAAATTGCTAAATTTAAAAAAATTCTTACAAGTCAGCAATGTATATATATTTTATCTGTATTTCATATATGAAGAAATTGAGGCTCAAAGAAGTTAGTACTTTGGTTATGACACACAAAGAACATGAAGCCCAGCCAAGATTGAAACCCTCTATCTGTCTTTTATCAGAGCCCAAATTCTTTCCAATACACTGGGTTCTTTCTCAGGGAATTACTGACATTTGAATTAAGCCATGAAAGAAGAGTAGGGATTTGCTAGGAGTAGAAGAAGAGATAAGACATTTCGGGCAGTTGGGGAAATTGTGGATAAAGCCTGGAAGTAATGTCCAGAGGCAGATTTACCAAGAAGCTAAGGAGGTTGATGTGTCATGACTCCTTGGAAGAAAATGTTAATAAAGCTTCTTGATAGGGACTCTAATAACGTGCTCCCCAAATTATTTATTTTTGCAAAATTTGCCCAAGTAAGATATTTTAACTCCAACCAGTGAAGACTTCTGTGTCTTTCCTTTCTGGCTTTCCCTTCACGCTTCCCCTTGTGTTAGGTGGCTTTGCAATTGCTTAGGCAGTTTTGGGATCCAGCTTAGAGGTAGCTGATTTGGAGATATGCTATTTTAGGGTTAGTGGGATATATTTACGTGGTTCACAGCCACTCCTATGGTTATTGCTAAGCACTCAGGGTAAGAATAACCTCTCAGCATACTTCAATTGCCTGTTCTGCCTGCTCACTTGGCATGGTGGTATGAAGGTGCAAGGCCAGAGGCTACCACAAGATGAGTGGTACCTGGATGGTGGGAATAGGTTGTTAGTGGAGGAGAAACAAGGTTTGCAACATATGGAGCTAGAAGATAGTCTGTGGAAAATTCAATCATCAGATGAGTAAAATTATAAGTGGAAAACTGAGTTCTCATGAAGAGAGTATCCTTTTGGAAGCAAAAAATTTAAACTGAAGATTCACAAAAGCTTCAAAATATCAAAAACTTTATTAGCTTGGAATGTATACTAAAGCTGCCAAAATCATGAAGAAAAGAAAGCATTCATTAGAGCCAAGAAAATTTAGATGATTAAAATGACAACAGAAGAGATAAAGATTATGAGAATCAGGGCACTCCCAAAGAGCAAATGAAAAAGCAGGAGAAATAGAAAATAGTCAAGCAAAATACAATCTGTATAGTCAACAAAGGTTGGCAGCAGCTTCATGTTGATGACTTCATTGACCTTAATAAGGACTGTGGTCTTTTATTATGGCTCTATTGCAAAAAGTAATAATGTCATTCAGTACTTTAATTAAAGAAAATTTTTTCCTTCAAAATTGTGATTCCAATAGTATTTATATAGAATCAAACAGAACATAAAATGGGCAAGAGAGATGTTTCTCAAAAAGATATCTTGAAAAAAAACGTTTTAAATAGTCATACTCGTATGAGATTCTAGCTGGTTTATGCCAAGGCAAAAAAAGATCATAAACATTGTTTTGTTTGTAAATTATGTTCAACAAGACAGACATTACTTACACGGGATGGGTTTTCAGACTAAACGAATATATCGAAAGCCCTCGAAAGCTGTGACTATTCTATGGAGCACAAGACAACTATCTTTTCTTAGATTACCCATAAATCAAAAAACAGCTGAGTAAGAACATTCCATATTATTTTGAAGAGCTGAAAAGAGTAGTTGAGGTTATTGCATTTTTAAGGGAACTTTCAGAGGTCATGATGAAACAATAATCATGATTCAATTAACAGAAATTTAATGGGAATCCTAGAAATAATTGTTAAATTTAATTAATTTTTGCATGAGAACTTGGAAAAATGCCCAAAATAGGGAAAAAAAGTAACAGTTTATGAAGAATGAATAGAAGTAATGGGAAAATATTTATATAATGGAAGGGTTAACAGATAAATAAACCAGAAACCAAATACTACTCCATTAGTTGGCCATTATTGTGCTCTACTGCTGTTATCGAAAACTCTATGTATAGTTTTAAATTTTTTCACCGACTGAAAACCAGCTTGTGGCTTTATCCAGCAGTGTAAAATAACTTTTGGAAATAGTAACCTGTGGTAGAAAACATTCATGGAGTGTTGTCCAACAAAGGTGAGGAAAAGGGCTCCCAGCAACCTTTAAAGAATGTTAATAAGTGTGCAGGATATACACCACATGCAGCTCATTCCTTTAATCTGGTAAGAGAAAAAGCTGCTTCACAGTTGTTAACCACCTCAGCATTTTACAACAGTTATTTTCATTGCAGGTTCCTTTCACAAATGGAGTATTTTACATAAACATATCAACATGGATTAAAAAAAAAGTCTAAGAGTGATATAATGGGTTATCCATTACAAAGCTGTTCAAGCTTTACAACATGGGTCAAGGATATTTTACAGATGCTGAAATATATTTTCAAAGATTTGGAAGAAAAACCCCAACACACAAGAAAACCCAAAAAGCTTATTCAAAAAATTGACAACCAGCACATACATCATTATAACTGTAATACAGAAAGACACTTTGAAATGCTTCTATATTTAAGAAATTGCAATCACCTTATTTGAATTACATAAAGCGGACCATCTTTCTTCATCTTTAAATCTATAAAGAACTGAGAAAAAATTCAGATAAAAAAATTAATGGAATATGAAACAAAAGTGGAAAAGATAAGCAATTAAATTAATAGAAATTGTTCTGACATCAAAAAGTATTTGCAACAAAAAAGGTATCAAATCATCACCAAAAGCAGGAATTCACTAAAGGAGGAGATACATTTCAAATAGAAGTGATGAATAGGCTCTTGGATTGTTTGATAATGCAATTAATGAGAGGAAGGAATCATATGAACACACTAGAAAATGATTTAAAACTTTTTGATTAGACACAAAATGATTACTTTGAAAAAAATAATATAAAACTCATAATGTGCTATTACAACAAGGACATCAAGAATGAGTAATAACTGCTATTGATTCAAAGAATATTTTCAATTAATTACTGCACAAAGAAACATGAAAACCCTGACATCTTACAACGCCTATATGAAAAAACTAACAACCTGATAGCACTTTTCCCACACTTGACAGCCATTCTTAAAATTCACATATTGGGCTTCCCTGGTGGTGCAGCGGTTAAGAATCCGCCTGCCAATGAGGGGCCCTGGGTTCAAGCCCTGGTCCGGGATGATCCCACATGCCGCAGAGCAACTAAGCCCATGAGCCACAACTACTGAGCCCTCATGTCACAACTACTGAAGCCCACGTGCCTAGAGCCCGTGCTCTGCAACAAGAGAAGCCACTGCAATAAGAAGCACGCATACTGCAATGAGGAGTAGCCCCTGCTCGCCGCAACTAGAGAAAGCCTGTGTGCAGCAACGAAGACCCAACACAGCCAAAAATAAATAAATAAATAAATAAATAAATTTTAAAACATAGTACCAAAACCATGAAATACTTAGATATAAATCTAACAAAAATATGCAGGACCTATATGCTGAAAACTATAAAATAATGATGAAAGAAATCAAAGAAGATCTAAATAGATGGAGAAATACTCTGTCCTTGGATTGGAAGACTCAATATTGTTAATATGCCAATTTTCCTCAAAATAATATATATATTCAATGCAATCCCAATAAAAATTACAGCAAAATTTTTTCTAGAAATTGATACATTTACTTAAAACTTCATATAGAACTAGGATAGCCAAAACAATTTTTAAAAAGAGCAAAGTTGGAGGACTCACACCACCTCATTTACTTACTGTAAAGGTAGAGTAGTCAAGATGGTGTGGTAAACAGCAAAAATATAGAAAGAAGAGGGAGCCCAGAAATAGACACACAAATATATAGTGAACTGATTCTTGACAGAAGTGCAAAGGCAATTCAATGGAAAAAAGATAATCTTTTTAACAGTTGGTGCTGAAACTGTTTGACATCTATATGCAAAGAAAATTTTAAAAATGAACTTCAACTCATATCTCACACCTTATATAAAAAATTAACTCACAATGGATCATAGACCTAAAAGCAAAACCTTAAAGCATAAAACTTGTTGATGAAAACTTAAGAGAAAATTTTTGTGATCTTGGGTTAGATAAAGATTTCTTAGATATGATACTAAAGGCACAACCCATAAAAGAAAAAAAATGATAAATTCCCTTCATTAAAATTAAGAACTCATGCCTTTTGCAAGACACTTAAGAGAATGAATAGACAGGCCACAGACTGGGAGAAATATTTGAAAGTCACATATCTGAAAATTAATACCCAGAATTTATAAAGAATGCTCAAAACTCATTAATAAAAAGACGTCATTTAAAGATGTGCAAATTTTTTGAACAGATAATTTCCTGAGTATGACCTATTTGGTGAATGAAGAGAAAACTGTACACCTGCTGTGTCCACAAAGGTAGCACATGGAGATGGTGTGGGCCCTGAATACACTGCACAGGAAGTTGGCCTTTATCTTGGAGAGAAATATTGGGTCTGATTTCAGTATTGCCATAGCATTGGGACTTTCCTAGAACATATGTATATATAAAGAAAACTACTGCTTTTGAATATATAGTCTAAAGTGAAGTTCCTTTTACATTGTAGCTAAAAAATATTCTTAAGCTTTTAAGTTGTTCACAATTCAGCTGCATACAGAGTTGTACGGAATCTTATTTATATATACATATGTTATAGATGGAATAATTTGGCTTGAACAAGAAGTTTGGTTTAGTGTCTACTGTTTGGGAAAATTAGCTCTTAAACTTTATAAGAAATGAATTGTACAGTTAGGATTTCCAGTTGTCTAATTTCAGAGGTCAAGCAAATCAATCCTACGTTTTTTCTCATGTATTGGTTCATGCCTCACAGTGGCAAGTCTTTTCTTCCATCTTTATCTTCAGTTTTTTCTCCTTCCTCATTTCTTAGACCTTTGTCTTTCATTTCTCACATCTCTTTTTCATTCTTCCTTCAAGCTTTTTCAATCTTTTTTCAAATCCCTGGCATTTCCCAATTCTCTGTTTTTATGACATCTTTTTTTTTATACCCAGTCTCCCATTGGTGATCACTTGTAAATCATCATGACTTAATATTTTTCCTGTTAGCTACTGTCTACACATGTTTTACTAAGCTCCTCAGGCCAGAAAATTTGTCTTCCATATTTTATGCTTTGTAAAATCCCATGTACTCTTATGACTCCTATTAACAATAAATCTCAGTATGAATTAGCTAAAGCTACATCTTCCTTGTTTTATGTGTAAGCTTTACATGCATACAAGTGAAGACTCAAGTTTCACTAGCTCCCTGATTTGTCATGTGTATCATTATTTTTCAGGTAGCATTAGAATGCCATCTTTTAGAATTACTGGGCAGCAAGCCAATAATTTATTTTAGCTTAGTTTATATATATATTTTTCCAGAAAAAGCAAAGTTTTTTTTTTTTTTCATTTTAAGAAGGAAATGTTCCTTTCTTTTTCAGTAACTAGATTGAGCTCACATGGAACTACCTACATGCCAGGATACTTTGTGTTCTAATTTTAAATTATGCCTTTCAGACACAAATGGTCTCTGGAATTACGCATTATTTATGATAATAGATGAATCTTTAATGTTAGACTTGATAAATGTCAATCTTTATTTTCAGTTATTTCACAGCAATCTAGCCTTTCTTTCTTTCTTCACTTTTTTATTGGAACATGGGAACTACATTTAGCATGCATTTGCTTCCAGAGCGTGGGCTGGACGAATCTAAATGTGAAGTGAGCAAACAGGTTGAGGAGCCACAGTATTCCTTCTGCTGCACTGCAAGCTCTTGGCTCTTGTTGCTGTGCTTTCCCCGCCATGTCGTCCCTCTCCTCCCAAGTACTATCAATCTACCAAACCCAGCTTCAGAGGCAGCTGAGAGTAGCTTCAAGTGCCACCTTCAGTAGATATACGTGCATTTCTAGTCTGGATTCTAAAAGGTGAAGTGATCTCAGCTATAGGACTTAAGTAGTGTGACCTCCCTGGTATCATCCTACTTCGAGTAAAAGCTTACTTGATGAGCCAAAAAGATTTTTGCTTAATAAGAAAGGTGTGTATTAATTTTCTTTTGCTGCCATAACACATTACTGAAACACTCGCATCTTAAAACAACACTCATTTATTATCTCGCAGTTCTGTAGATCAGAAATCCAGGCATGTTGTGGCTCATCTTGAGTAACAGCATGTGGTTAGCCTGGTGCGGGGCCCAGGCATGGCAGTATCTGCCTCCTGCGTCCCCCAAGGATGCACAAGCACAGACTGGGGCTAGAAAGGTCACTCTAGAGGCTGGTTCTGGAGCGGAGCGTGGTCCCCTCCTGGTCCACATGTGCGTCCTCCAACCTGAACATGCCCTTCAAGGCCCAGTCCCTGGAGCTCGGGGTTGCCTCTTTTACATCCGTAAAAGGCCTTCACAGCAGGACTATTGTTTTACTGGCTAACCAGGGGATGGGAATCTTGGAGGGCCATCTTTAGAATTCTACCTATTATAACGTATGAGACTCACATGATGAAAATGAAAAATTTCTTTGGAAAACACATGAGGACACTTGAACAAATGTAGAGTTATACCACATTCCAGAAAGGGAAGGCTCATGTGGAAGGATATTATTCTCCCTGAAATTAATACATACAGTTAAAGAAATTTTAATAAAAATCTATAGCCACATCCACATGGATGAATCTTAAAGATATAACTTTGATTAAAAACATTCAAGGGCCTCCCTGGTGGCGCAAGTGGTTGAGAGTCCGCCTGCCGATGCAGGGGATACGGGTTCGTGCCCCGGTCTGGGAGGATCCCATGTGCCGTGGAGCGGCTGGGCCCGTGAGCCATGGCCGCTGAGCCTGCGCGGCTCCGGACGCCTGGTGCACCGCAACGGGGGAGGCCACGACAGTGAGAGGCCCGCATACCGCAAAAAAAAAAAAAAAACATTCAAGACGTGAAAAAAAACTTACTCTATGATTCTATTTACATAGAGTTGAAAGACAGGCATAAGCTATATTGTTTGAGTAATTAGTCAATAAAGCTATAAAGAAGAACAAGAAAGTGAATATGTTAATAATCATAACAGTGGTTATTAACCCTAGGTACTTGGGGGTTATAAGGGAAGGGCACTTTGGGGCCTTTTGGGATGTTGATAATGTTCTACTTTCTGACCCAGTGGGGGTTACATGAGTGTTTGGGTTATAGTCTTTAAGCAGTACACATCTGTTTAATGAACTATTCTGTGTGTTTGCTGTATTTCCCATCACAAAAAATAATTCTAGAGTCTTCCCTGGCGGTCCAGTGGTTGAGGCTCCACACTTCCACTGCAGAGAGTGTGGAGTGTGGGTTCGATCCCTGGTAAGGGAACTAATATCCCGCATGCCGCGCGGCACAGCCAAAAAAAAAAAAAAAAATCGAATCTTCTCTTTTCCCCCCATACTTTCTGATTCTTCCTCTACATCTACAGTACCTCATAGAGAAATAGAGATGTTACAGTGACACTAAAAATTCAGTCTTTAAAAACAAAACGCTTACAAAGTAGGTTCTTGAGAATAAAAAAAACTTTGCTGAGAGTGAAACATAGCATTTGAACGTATTTCTCTCCCAACCCTGGCCAGATTAGCTAAAAGAAACCTCTGAACTGGGAGGGGTATATCGAGCATAACACCGTCCCCTGGGAGGGAAGGATGAGGTTTGATAGGAGTGGCAGAAAAAGAGAGCATCGGAATAGGCTGAGCACCATTTCAATGGACAGGGCGGGAGGCCTGGGCTAGGAGCCAGGAAAGCTGTCATCATACCAGCCTGCCAGGGCTGCCTGCTGCCTACATTTGCATCATACAACAAAGGACACCAGCTCTCCTCTGAAATGCCTGGTGGAGGGCCTAGGACACCTCTGCTATAGATGGTGAAATCTTGGACAACCTGGTACTGTACCATCTTCCTTTCTCCAGTCCTCCCATCCCTAGAGATTTTAGTCTGCAGGGCCCAAGAGTCTATATTTTAATAAGCACTTAGGATAACTCTCATGCAGGGGGCCTCTGGCACTGGAGTACCATTGCCCAGAGAAAATCACTGAGAGGAAGAATCACCGGTGGCACTTGTCAAAAATCCGAATTTTGAGGCTTCATACTAGACATGTATAATCAGAATCTATAGGGTAGAAGCCTGAGAACTTGTTTTCTTCATAATGAAGTCCCCAGGTAATTTGAAAGGAAGTTTGGGAAACAGCTCTAGAGACTTCTACTTTTTATTTTGTTTTTCCACAATATTTATAATATTTGCATTTTGAAAAAATAAGTACCTTGTGGAAAAGAACATATTACAAACTGTAAAATACTTTTTCTTTGGCCCAGACTTCTCCTCAGTGCTGCAGACCCATAGATCTGTTTACATGACATCTCTCCTTGAAGTCCCGAAAACATCTGAGACTCAACATGTTCGAATTGAAATCGTCATCTTCCCCCAAATCCGACTCTCCTTCAGTGTTCCCCACACCTCAGTGAGCATTGTTATCCACCCACTGGGCCTGCCAGAAATCCCGTCATTTCTGACTCCTTCCTCTCCCTCAATCCCCATTCATTCCACTCTGCCTTATCTAAATCCATTCCCAAGACCTCCTATTTCACTTCCTAAATCGTTCCATTTTTCGCACTCATCTCCATCTCCTTGTGTCCATCCCAGTCCACTTGAACTACTTACTACCAATGCTAACCATGACCCATAGATCCTAACTGGTCCAAGGCTGATCCTGTCCATGTTCCCACACTGCATCTGGAATGATCTTTTCAAAACACAGATCTGATTAGGTCATATCCCTTCCCCACTTTGCTCTGAAGAAAAAGATGAAGGTTCTCAGTATGGCCAACCAAGTTCTGCCTAATTTGGTCTCCCTGCAAACTATGCTCTAGCCACAATGGCCTCCTTTCAGTCCCTCAGGTTTGCACTGTTCACTCCTGACAAAATACACGATGTTCCGTTTCCTTTTCTCCTTTCTTCAGTCTCTCAGCCTTCAGATCTCTCTTCCAGGAGACCTCCTCGAGCATGCCTTACCTAACTTTTCTGACCAGATCAGTGAATGACCCTAATGTAAGCTCTCAGAGCACCTATCTCTTGCAACTTTCATTTATTTATCTAAATAAATGTGGCTCACTTATTTGTTGAATTAGACATTTTCGAATTCCTTTGCCTAGAATAGTTTGTTTCCTTGCTTATCTTCTCTCTTGTTTGATTTCACTTCCTTAGAACCTATTCCAGAACAATTTTTAGGATGAATATTCAGACTCAACTGAAGAACCACCTTCATTGGCTTTCCCACATCCCCTCTGGCTCTTGTTTCCTAGTCATTTCCCAATCTTTTGAAATTTGCCTCTACCACAACACTTATTTACCTTATATTGTATTTTTTTGTTGTTTTCTTGAAGGTTTCTCTCACTAGGATCAGTTGCTTTAGGACAGCTGTTTTACTTATCTCTGTATCCCTAGCACTTAACACAGGGTCTTGTCCTCAGTAAATATTTGGAATGACCATTGTAGCTTGTAGTACAGCCATATAGTGCATATGCTGATTTCTCTGCTTCTATCGTCTTCCCTCACTGTGCCTACAAACTCTTACCACTTGGTAGAGGCAGTGTTAGCATTACCTTCAACGATATATGTATAATTTTTCTACTTTTCAATTTCTTCATTTGAATACTGATACCTTAAAACGTTGCTGGGAGGATTAAAAAAGTTAATTATTTAATACTCTTCTCTCTCCCCTTGCCAGGCCAAATCTCTTCTCTTGTAGATCAATTACCTAGGGAATTTTGTCTCAGGATTAGGTTTTTGGAAACTCTTGCACCCAGTTAGCTCTTTTCTGCTTCCCTCTCCTGTTTTTGTCCCCTTTACAGTAGATCTTGATGGCTCAATTAAAACTAGAGAACAGGGACTTCCCTGGTGGCGCAGTGGATAAGACTCTGCACTCCCAATGCAGGGGGCCTGGGTTCGATCCCTGGTCAGGGAACTAGATCTCTCATGCACGCCGCAACTAAGGAGCCTGCATGCTGCAACTGAGGAGGCTGTGAGCCGCAACTAAGATCTGGTACAACCAAATAAATAAATATTTAAAAAAACCTAAAAATTAGAGAACAAATCATTAGCAAGAAGAAAACATTTCTTCCTTGTTCTCTTAGGAAGAGAGATTGTCCTGAGGTGAGGAGATTCATTTGCAAAACTGCACAGGCCTTTTTTGTTTTTAACATATACATGTATCTATTCTTTTTCAAATTCTTTTCCCATTTAGGTTGTTATATAATATTGAGCAGAGTTCCCTGTGCTATACAGTTGGTCCTTGTTGGTTATCCATTTTAAATATAGCAGTGTGTACATGTCAATCCCAAACTCTCTAGCTATCCCTCCTCCCCCCCACCCTTCCCCCTGTTAACCATTAGTTCAGCCTCTAAGTCTTGCACAGGCCTTTAAAAAAAAAAAAAACGTTGAAAAAGCAAAGGCTGAAAAAACAAAATGATTAAATTTCCATACCAGAATAGGTGAAATGTTTCTTTTCATTTTCTTTTAGATTTGTAAAGTGTCTGACCCAGAGTACGAGAAAAAACTTTGGTTCCCTTCCCTTCTTTTCAAGTTTACAAAGCTATAACTAAAGATTTTAGCAGTTAAGCAACTCTACAGTGAATTATCTGGTAGCTTCCAGTATAATAAATTATTCTTACCAACTAGATACTATGCTCACTTTCTTTTCTTACTTTACCTGTTTGGTTGTCAAAGTTTAAACGTAGCATATTAAAACGATTATACTCTTTAAAAACTATGGACACTTTTCATTATTTTAAAATGTGTATGTAACTAAATAAAATAGAAAAATCCCATGAAAAATGTTTCCACACAGGGGTAAAATGTGACAAAAGCTTTTGCTGAGGTTTCTCTACCCTTCTCCAACATTACCTTTTGTGGTTCAAGTACCATTTGTTATTTAGACTTGTCATTCCCAGTTGACTAGGAGATTTAACACTCTTTAGCCAATGTTTCAAATCTGAGGCAAATAAAACCTAGGTGGTTTATTCGTGGGCCTAGTACCAGGACCTGTGAAGGGAGTGTTCTTAAGGTAAGAGATAGAAAACTCAGCTTATGTTGTTATCCACAAGTTTGAAATCAACATCCTTGGTCATTCCACGTTTACCACACAATGGTAAGCGCCCAGATATCAAATGACCCTCTTTGGCGTCCAAGAGTCATAAAAGCCTCAAGCACTCCTGGAGTCTAGGCTGAATTTCTCCACTGGCTTGTTTGGGAACCCGTCTCTCCTAAGCGGTGTAGCATTAACTTGCTCTGCTGCCGGCTGGATGACAGCTGGTCGGGCACTCTTCAGGGCGGACTCCTTTCCAGGTGCATCCATCTCCACCCAAGCGCACTCTTCTCTCCCGCGGCGGTCTAGGACCATCAGGACCAATTTCGGGGTTTTCTTTCGCCTGTAAGACTTGGCAGAACGAGCTCTAAAAGAAAAGGAGGCAGAGGAGGAGTAAGAAGTAACTGTACTGGTAAGAGTCATAATACATGACAGTCCACCTGTGAGACGCGACGACGAGCACCCTATTTTGCCGCGGAAACCACAGGGAAAGCAGTCCGCGGGCCAACACCCGGCCTCGCCCCCCCACTGCCCGCCCCGGTCACGGTTACGTGACGGGGGAGCGCCGCGCGCCGGCTGCGGCGCCGATTGGCCGGCGGCGGGAGCGCGGGGTTTGATGGGAAGTTGGCGGAGCCCATCGCTCTGTCCGTGGCGGCTGCTGCCTGCTCTGGAGGCGGGCTGCGCTGTGGCGGCCGAAGCTGGCAGAGCTGGGCCCCGGCGCCGGGCTTTGCCCGCTTCTACTTGAAGGTAGAGGGGTCAAAATGAGGGCCGTTGGAAGGGTTCGGCAGAGGGGAGATGCGCTGAGCTTTCCTGGGAAATACGCTTCGGGTTCCCCCGCTTGCCTCTCCCGGTCGCCTACGCCCCATGCCGAGTGGCCTACGAGCTCTGCGGCGGCGGCTAGTCGAGCTCCTGCCCGGCTGCGTGCTGATCCTGTCTCGCCCTCTGATCCCCTTGGTTTCCCAGCACAGTGGCAGGGGTGGCTCTGGAGTGCTGGAGACCTCTTTCTGTTCCCCGAGGGGAGTTGGTTCCCCAGCGTTTTCTCGGAGATTCGGGGCGGGGAAGGGGGGCAGTGACTGGGTTGAGCTGAGCATCGTCTCTTTGGCCCACCTCCCTGTTCGGTCGATGGGTCAGAAAGTCCTGCACTAAGCCATCGCTTTGAGTGGGTTCTACCCTTGTCGTCTTTTGCTGAGTTGTGCGGAGGCGCCACGAGTTGGTGAGAGCGGGAGGGACCGAAAACTGTCAGTGTCACGCTGCTCGGCCCAGGCGTGTGGGCGTGGATTGTATGCTGCTCAGAGAAGCCTGTCTTCGACTGTAGTCCTTTTTTGAGCAATGGTGGGGTGGAGGGAAGGGCGAGATTGCGTGGGTGTCATAGGCATGGCAGAAGGAGAAGAGCAAATCTAAACTCCATCATAGTTTTAATTCTTGAATACAGTGTAAGGGGATTGAGAGAGAGTTGGGATTGGCGCACTCAGTTTTGCTGATGGTGCCCTCACTCTACTAAGTAAAATTCGTGACTCACTGAATTTTCCATGTTCCGCTTTTCCCAGTAGGCTTCTGGTTTGTGGTGCCTAGTGTCAACTTTCTTATCCTTTCTCAGTGGCCTGGGTGTCACCATTGACAAAATTGTCACCACACAAAATTCAACAGCAGTTTGTGTGGATGTGAGTAAACTTGGTTTTAGGCATATGTTCAAACTGGCAGGGAATGCTAATCTCTTGTCTTCAACAGCCCCCGTAGTTTCATTTTAGGAGGACTAAGTTGATTTTCAACACATTTTTTTAAACATTTAAAATTAGAATTTCAAGCTTCTCCGTCATCTACTGGCATCAACCCATTGCTGTTAAAAACCTTAGTGTTTACATATTATTAACTTGAAAGAATAAAAAAAGGAAGAAATGATATGGCTTACAACAAGTATGATTTATAGGAGAAATCTTTACAATCAAATAGTCATTTTTTGGTAGTATTTAGTTCAGAATGAGCATTGACTTACCATGAAGACCAGAACTTAATCATTGTGTAATAAAAGTGCTTTTAGAGATGTACTTCTTTTCAGTAATTTTATTTTTGAGCAATAAATGTGGTAGTTTGGGATATTTCAGAATTGTCTTTTCCGTTAGGATATTTGAAAGTTAGAGTTCTAGAACAAACACTTTTAATCTCAAATTGAATAGTCCAGTGTGTTATAGAGGTACTGTTGATGGTGACAATAGTTCCTACTTAAGTTTGGAACTTGATAAACATAAAACTAAACTTCCTTTGCTGTTAAAATTTATTTTAATGTAAGAGTCTTCAGAGTATTTTGTTTTATTTTTTATACTGGAGAAAATGAGAGCAATACAATTTCAGTTAAAATACAAACTAACTTTATTTTCCAATTTTAAAATTATAAAAGTTTCTTTATAAGAAGTTAGAAAGAAATGTGTTCCATGTGAGAAGTATTTCTGTACTACATGTGCTTCCTGGTAATAGTAGTAATAATGTCTATAATTTATTATACACTTATTCCATTACCAAGTGATATGTAATTTCATTTAACTCGTGCAACAATTCTGTGAAGCATATATGTAGATATTTTCACCGCTTTACAAATGCTGAACTGAGGCTTAGAGTGTTTAGTTTATACAAGATCACATAGCTAGTATGTGGTTGAGTCATATTTTGAATCAAGACCTTTTTTATTCCATTATTTCAGTATGACTTGAAGTAAGCTCAAAATTTGAGAATAACACATCCCAGGATTTCAAATTCTGACACCTAAACCTGAGTGTGAATAGCAGTTAATAGAAAAGATTCAAATAATATGGTGGGTGTTATTATTTATTGAAAAACACATTAGATGCACCCGGCTCTTAAGGTCATGTCAGATCCCATTGTGATATCAGAGTGGAAAGAGACTCTTTATACACGTTCACGGAAGATTTCTTGGAACAGGCCACTTGAGATTGAACCATCTGTCCACTCAAGGGCAAGCAAATTGATTTATGCTTCAGAAAGAAATGCTAGTTATTTGATTCCCATGTATTTTCCATGTGTTGAAAGGAAGCAGAGATGGACTAGAAAAGGGCAGCAACCACAGCAGTAAAAACAACCATTTGTATCGAGAAATTAGTATGTGTCAGGCACTGTTGTAAGTACTTTAGAATACATTATGTTGTTTAAGCTTTTCAACATTTGAGAGGGTTCTTAACTATCGCTCTTTTGCAGATGAAGATAATGAGTAACTGAGAGGTTAAGTTATTTATTTGCCCAAGGTTTCATAGTAATGGGCCACAGGAATTGGAGTTAAGATGTTCAGGTGGCAAGGAGGGAAAAAGTGTTTGGAAATAGAAGAGGTATGAAATTAAAGTTGTAGAGAAATAGTTGATTTATTTAATTTTGTTATGCTTTCGTATCTGTTGGAAAGTACTACTTATACATGTGTATTATAGTAAATCAGTCTTCCCTAACAAATACCAGAATTTGATAGAAAAAACGTTGGGACAATGAGGGTTGATTGGCTTTTTGATTATGAACCTGAAAGAATGAATATGGCATTTAATGACTGTTACCATAGTATGTTGTTCTAGAGGACGAATTTAGAAGCACAGTTCTCTGCTTCAGGGATCTTAAAGGGATCATATGTAATTTGTTTCATTAACATCAAAACAATTCTCCAAGCAAATAATTGATGTCAAAGTTGGTATTAATTGTAATATTATGCATACATTTCATATTACACGTATTTTAAAAGTGACGTGAGTAAACAAGTAGAGGCAGTTCTTGCAGACTTGTAGCACCAGTTCTGCCCCTAGCTGGACCTGCATGATTTTGGCATGTCATTTAGCTTCTCTTCCATGCAGATTTAAGCATTCAGATTTAATCAAATGAAGGAATTGGGCTACATGATACACTGTACTAACCCTGTGTCTTATGTTTATAAATTTCCACTTCAGTAGCTCTGTTTACCAGCTGTTTGAGAATGTCTGAGGTGCTTTTATACGTTTTGTATATAAATATTCCAATCTAACCTACAGAAAGACTTAATTTCTGATTTTGAGTTATTAGAAGTAACTTGTTGCTTTTTTTTGGCCGTTTTTATTGAGCTATAATTGATTTACAATATCATATAAGTTTCAGGTGTATAACATAGTGATTTACAATTTTTAAAGATTATACTCCATTTATAGTTATAAATGTTGCCTATATTCCCTGTGCTGCACAATATATCCTTGTAACTTATTTGTTTTATACATAGTAGTTTGTATCTCTTAAGCCACTACCCCTAACTTGTTGCTTTTTAAAAAATCAAAACTAAAATACTGGGTCTGGCTCTGCTACTTACTGTCTTTGGGAACTTAGCAAATTACTTCACTCTGTAGACTCAGTTTTGTCATTTGTAAGATAGAGTGATGGTAGTATCTAAATGATAAAATTCATGAAAAGCATTTGTTTTAGGGCCTGCTAGAAGATTAAGTCCTTACCAAGTGTTTAAATGATATTATTGTTGTCATTACTTTCAAATATTAAAAATTCTGATTTTTGATAGCTCTAAACTATTTCAAACCAAAATGTGTAGGTCAGTTGTGTACAAAACACTGTGCTATACACCATACATAGTGGTGTATAGCACATACATTCAACATATACATGGGATAATGTATACTTTGAAAATATACAAGTTAAGTGGTTCATCTGAATCTTCCCTTTCCAGCCACCTTTCTTGGTGATTTTTAGCATCTTAAGGTTTAATTTAATGTCTATTTAATGTCTTAACTCAGAAATTTATACTTTTATTCATTAAAGTTCCTGGATTTCCTACAACCACACTTTAGAAATTTGAATACTGATTTACTATTGAAGGATTAATAATATTTAGATTGCAACTTAAATGTGGCTTATAACATTGATTACATTTATAAACTTCAGAAGTTTTCAGTATAGATTATAGGTATTTCTGTTGGTAAAAATCACTTTGTGTGTTTCATAATTAGACTTTTTGTTACTTCTCTAACCAAGATAGTTCAAGATAGGCATGCCTGACGCTAATTCCAACCTAAAAATAGTATTGCAGAGTGAATGTACTTACTTTGTACTGGCATTATTTTGTGATTACATTTATGGGTTTAAAAAAGAATTATGGCCTAACTTTTTTTAGGTGGAAATGAAGGAGTTTTATACATTGGTAGTATATAACAATTGTAACCTGGTAAAACTATGTAAGTTTGAAAATATACTTTCACTATTTCAGTTTAAAAGAATTAAAAATTATATAACTATTGACTAGTAAATTGATTTAGGATATAATATTGCTGATACATTTTTATACCTATGGTAATATTTAATACATTTGAGAGTCATAGAAAAACAGCTAAAAAAAGGGGATATGAGATACAACTAGCGGACGTGACAGTTTAACTTGAGGGACTTAGACACAATTTCAGAAAGAAATGTTTATTTGGGTGTTGAACGGTAGTGAACAGACCAGAAGTCTGAAGATAGAGTGGCTTTGGGTAATGTTTCTTCTGAGCTATTGGGTGAATCACTAAACTTCTTCCCACTTAATTTTCTTCTCTGTAAAATGGTAATAATAAAGGCTATCCTGTGAAAAGTGGTAGTATTATTAACTTTAATATACAGAAAAGAAAATTATGGCTCAGAAACATTAAATGATATGCTCACTGTCACAGGTGGCCTTATAAACCTTATTTGCTTACTCAAAATCCTGTTGGCTTTCTATTATTGTAAGGTGATGTTACTCTAAACATTGTAGAGCACCTCTAATTCCAAATAACTAGTTTAGCTGGGAGACAGCTGAATGGTAGAAATGACTGTATCTAAGAATGTAGAATGAAAGTACAGCAGAATTTTTCTTAGAAGAACAATATAGGGGACCTACTTTAAGGAACAGAAAATTGCAAAGTGGTATGAATATACACTTTTAAAATGCCTTGCTACTTAAAAAGTCTTTCCAGCTTTATTTTCACTTTTAAATATGTTTTGGCTTGGAAGAAAGGAATCTTTAAAAGGTGGGCTGTCTGCAAGACTGTCTGAATTAAAATTCCACATAAGTGGAGTCCAAATAAATTAATATTTTATAGTATTTTTGGGTAGTATTGCAACATCTAAATTTTATAGTGAATATGCCGTATGTTTAACTTAAATTTTAAAAACAATTGCTTTATTTCTAGCTGTGAATTCCTTTGGACAACTGATGATATTTATCATTGTGCCCAGTTTCTACAAATAAAAAAATGGGTGGATTATTTTCTCGATGGAGGGTAAGTTGCTTTTCTTTACAGCCAGTTCTTAGTCTAATATAAAAGTGTCACATACAGCTATTTGTAAGGGTCTCCTTTGTGGTGTAGACTTGAGTAGTAGTTTAATATTATCCCTAACTATTTAATTTTTTTTCTTTCTTCTCTTATGAATTAGTTTTTTATTTGGACTTCAATGGTTCTACTTGCTATATAGGTGTCTGATGTCTCTGTTTAACAGAATTATTTCATGTTGACCTATGAATTATTTTTATTTCTCTGTTTATACATTTGTGTACAAATGGTTATCCTTTCTTGTTTTCATACTGCCTAAATTTCAATCTTACTTGAAAGATAGTTGAAATTAAGTATTCTATACAATATTTATGTTTTTATAGGCTATATCTTTTTGCTTAAAGCTTGTCACAAATATTTACTAAAGTCACACTACGTATACTTTTAGGAATTAACAGGTTAAAGAAAATTAAAAATATAGTTTGATTTTATTGGCTAAGTCTTTAGAGGAAGTATCTCAAATTTAGAGCTATAAAATATAAAATATTCTGGTCAGTGGCTCTTCTCTAATATAAGAGGAGGTAATGTAGTCTAGGACAACTACTTTGCTTATTTTTTGACTCCTTTTTACCATAACAATGGAGTCTAGCAATATTTGGTACACAATTTAGTTTTTGGACTATTGCTGGAGGTGCTTTGTTTTGGATTGGCATTACATTGACACCCTACACCCCCCTTTAAAACCTTATTACAGTTCTGCCTGAGAATCAAATTTATCTATTCTTCCTTTGTCTTTCTTGTTAGGTTGAACCATATGAAACTGCCAGTTTTGACTACATAAACAGCAATTTCATATGGTTCAACCTAATATTAACAACTCCTGTGGGTGCTACAATGAATTGATAATCATTACCCTCTTAGATGGTTGAGTATATAATTGGTAATTACTTTTCTCAAATGTTTTATGAGCCATTTTGGCTGTTTTTTATTCTAGGTGATATAAAAAATACCTTTGACAAACAAGCTCTGCAATAGTGAAGTATTCTTAGACACCCTTTAAAAATCTGATCTTCAGAAAAGTACTTTAGGAATTCAGAATGAAGGTAGCCTATTGATTTCCGACCTCCAGAGTCCTAAGTGAACTTTTAGCAATAGTAAATCGGACCATCTTTAGTCTTGAATTTTTAAATAGAATTTATAATTATAATAATTTAATAGAATCAATAATTTATAATAACTTAATAGAATTCTTTTGAATAATCATATCTAAGAAAATTTTTCTTGGAGGAAAATTTAAACAAATTTTCTCTCAATAAAAGTATGTTTTATTGGGGTTGGTTAAGGATGGTAAAAATTGAGCTGTCAGAGTTGAAAGTACTTCTAGGACTAAAAATAAGTTAAGTAGGTACATCTGATTTCTTATTTCTTTAGTCTTGTGTAATTTTGTTTATAGTTATAATTTTTATTTAAGTCTAAATCTTATTTGTAAAAAAACAGGAATACATATTGCTTGATAACATTGAAAAAACTAATTTTGGATTAAAATGTTCTTTTATGATTATATAAAGTCAAAGTGTTTCTAAGTTAGCGATAACAAGTTTTAATGCTGTCTCTTATTTCTGTTTCTATAACAGACAAAACCTTCAACTGTAGAGGTTCTGGAAAATATAGATAAGGTATGTTCTTTGGCTCTGGGGTGTTTTAATTCATTTTATGTGTCACGTAAATATTATTTTAGTGCATATTACTTTGGAGACTAGATCTGGTATGGGAATTTAGGGGTGATATAGAGTAAGCCTGAGAACTTCAATGTTAAAATCCAAAGTCTATCAGTGACCTAAGAAGTCTGTGTCAGGTAATAGTGAATGTTAGAATGAAATTTGATCTACAGCATGGTGTAAATCAATGTTACAGATAGGACAAAGTAGATTATAAAATAGTCTGCAACTATTCATTTGCAAACTTCACAGCTTTTTATACTTTCTATCATAAAAAATGGTTATTCTTTGAGAATATTGAGAATGATGAATGGATTGAAGAATCTAGTATGGGTCACTGTTTCAATTTTTATTAATTCTTTTTATAGTCAGAGGTTTTTTTTTTTAGGCCTTATACAGGGAGAATTATTACTTGTTTGATTTAACAAAGACTATTTATTGATGCCAATTTTATACCTCTGATCTTTGCTAATTTGATAGGTTATCAAATATTATTTTTAAATATCTTAATTTTTAATTTAAAAAAGATTTGTCAAATCATAATAGACATTTTTCATATGTTTTAACTTCATTTTTAATTTTCTTTTTCATATTATGTTCTGTTTAAAATATTAAGGTGTTATTCATTGAATTTTTAAGAATTCTTTATAACCTCTCTATCATGTTAAAAATTTTTTTACCATTTTAATTTCTTTATGAATTTGAGATTTAATAATACATAATAACTTTCTCTTCACAGGAAATTCAAGCATTGGAAGAATTTAGGGAAAAAAATCAGAGATTACAAAAATTATGGGTTGGAAGATTAATTCTCTACTCTTCAATTCTCTATCTGTTTACATGTTTAATTGTATACTTATGGTACCTTCCCGATGAATTTACAGCAAGACTTGCCATGACACTCCCATTTTTTGCTTTCCCATTAATGTAAGTAAAATGTTCTTTTTGTTGACTTTTCCTCTTCCTGACTAGATAGTTTTAATCTAGTCAGTTTCTTTTTATTATGAAATAATAATGTTGAGATTGAATAAATTTGCATTTTTTTGCAGTTTGAAAACTGTTTCTTTAAAAAGTAGAACAATTATTTTAAACCTTTATTTATAATCCAACATACTTGAAGAATATGACCCTGTGACATTAGTAATAATGGCTCTGTATGGTAATCTTTTGTGATTCTCTAACACATGTTCATGCTCCCTAGGAGTATTGGGCATGGAGTAGGCATTTCAGATTGTGGATAGTGGCAAGTGAGGAAGGACTTGTAAAACAAAAAGAACAACTGCCCCACGGTGAATGTATTCCATTCATCCCACCCTTCCCCTCTTTTTAGTAACTGCTATAAAGCAATTGACCTTTATTACAGAAATATTTTGTAATACAGCACTTTACAGGAGGTGTGAATTGAGATGAGAATGATTGAGAATGATTGAGAATTTTGAGAGAAAGTTGAATGAAAAATTTGTTCATTCAATCAACAAACATTTATAGGTACCAATTGTGTGCATGTTGGATTATAATGGTGTATGGTACACAAAAATACAGAACCTTTGACTGTAGATCTTAGACTGCATACATTAAATTAAGTAATAAGTATAATGAATATTATAATGGGTCCCTAACACAGTCTGGAATGGACATGGGGGTCAGGGAAGGGCCTTTGTATTCTTTACTACTGTTGCCACAAATTTAGTGACTTTTTTTTGTGTGTGTGGTACTCGGGCTTCTCACTGTTGTGGCCTCTCCCGTTGTGGAGCACAGGCTCCGGACGCACAGGCTCAGCGGCCATGGCTCACGGGCCCAGCCGCTCCGCGGCATGTGGGATCTTCCCGGACCGGGGCATTAACCCGTGTCCCCTGCATCGGCAGGCGGACTCTCAACCACTGCGCCACCAGGGAAGCGCCCAAATTTAGTGACTTAACACCCATTTATTATATCAGAGGTGTGTAGGTCAGAAGTCCAGATAGTTTGACTGGGTTTTTTGCTTAGGGTCTTGCAGGCTTAAATCATAGTTATCAGCTGGCCTGGAGTCTCTGGGGGCGGAGAATCTGCTTCCAGGCTCAAACAGGGTGTTGGCTGACTTCTCCTGTATCTCTCTGATTTCCTATTTTGCCCTTGGCTGAGAGAAACCTCTGTTTTTAAGGGCTTAACTGATGGTATTAGACCCACCAGGATAATCTAGGTTCATCTCCCTATCTTAAAATCAACTGAGTAATAATTATATCTGCAAAGTCCCTTCATGGTAGTACCTAGATTACTGTTTGATTGTATAACCAGAGAATGGAAATCTTGGGGAGAGAGAGAGGGGGATATCTTTAGAATTCTGCCTACCACAGCCTTCCTGAGGAAGTGATGTTTGAGTTTGAGACCTGAAGGATGAGTATGTGTAGCAAGGGTGGTGTGACATGGTAAGTAGTGTTTTAGGCAGAAGGAAGAGCATATTTGAAGACCCTGAAGGAGGATAGAGCATGGTAGGTTTAAAGAATTGAAAGAAGGCCAAAGACTGGATTATGGAGAAAAGTCTGGATAGTTAGATGAAGGGTATTTCTTATGGGCCTTATAGTCCATGATAAGGATTTTAGGTTTTAATCTAAGAATAGTGGGAAGCCACTGAAGATTTTTAAGGAGTATGACATGATCATATCATCATCTTGAAGATACCACTGAGGCTACAGCATGGAGAGTAAATTAGAGGGGAGTAAGAATGGATCCAGAGCATCAAGTTAGAAGGTAATTGTAGTTGTTTAGGGGAGAATCGACTGATGGTGATTTGCACTTGAGTGGTGGTAGCAGCGTTGAAGAGAAACAGATGGGCTGAATGGAGTGGATGGGTTGAAAAGATTTAGGAGGTAGAATTGAGGTAATATGGAGAGGCTCTTGGTGATTGGTTAGATGTGGGGTGAAGAGGAAGAATTGCATCAAGGATAAAATTCAAGTTCATGGCTTGGGAAATTTGGTTGATGGTAGCATCATTCATCTAAATAGGGAACAACATGAGGAGGAGCAGGTAGTTGACCCACTGAGACCAAAATACCTATGGTCTATCCAGATAGAGCTGCCAAGTGGGACGGTTAAGTATGACTATGAAGCTCAGGAGAGAAATTTGAATAGGAGATATAAATTTAGGATTTGGCAGCTTATAAATATTAGTCAAAGCCATCATCTGTTCATTCAGTAAATATTTGGCACCTGCAATGTGTTAGGTTTTGGGCTAGCCTGTTGTGATTGAGAAAGTAGGGAGCTTACATTCAGTTGGGATTGGACAGACAAAAAATGAGACAAGTAAACAAACATAGTTAATTTAGAGAGAGATAAGTGCAATGAAGAAAATAAACAGGTGATGTGATAGAGAAGAATAGGATGCTTTTAAGATGGTCCTGGAAGGCCTCTTTTGAGGAGGTATTTGAATTGAGAACTAAAGTATGAGAAAGAACCAGTATGGAAAGAGTTGGAATATATGGAAGAGTATTTATATATACAGTGTGTAATAGCACATATATCCATAGAGAGATATAGGATAGGAAAGGATTATCCTCAAATTAATAATGGTAATTTTCTCAGGTGTTGGAATTTTAAGTAGTCGTTTCTTTCCACATGCTTTTTTTTTGTATTGTTAGAATTTTTTACATCAGTGTGTTCTTCAAATTAAAGAAAAAAAAATTTCCAAGAAGAAAGAATGGAAGATGCAAAGTCTGTGAAGTAGGAGAGAGCGTGACTTACGCAAGGGTCAAAAACATAGGTATATCTGTAGTGTGTGATGGAGAGGAAGAATGATGCAAGGTGAGCTTTCACAATCTAGGTCATGGAGGGTCACAGAGAGGAGTCTGAATTTTATTTTGGGTGAAATGGAAAGAGTAAAGGTTTTAGTAGAAGAATGGCATGATGAGGTCTAAGAAGATCGTGTGTGATGTTTTATGGAGATGGAGTAAGAGGAGGACAAGAATAGAAACCGGGAGATCAGCTAGGAGGCTTTTATAGAAGTTTAATAAAAAATGAAGATGGATTGGACTGCCCAGTGGCAGTAGAGATGAACAGATGATTTGGAAATATTTTGGAAGTAAAACTGAGACAACTTGATGGGAGGAAATGGAAGGTAAGGGAAAAGGAGGAATCAGGGTGATACTTAGGTTTTTTGGTTTGACATTGGTGGGTGGGGTAGGATCTTTTTCTTTGGGACTACTATAGTAAACATTTTTGGTTTATTCTTTAGGAACTCCTGGTGCTGATACAATTTTAACTTTGTATGTAGGTAAAGAGCCAAAAATTGAGTACATGCATATTACAAAATAATTGTCTCTGCCATTTAAAAAATGTTTCTTCTCTTTTGAAATCTTTTGGAATGCTTCTTATCCCAGGTGTAGTCTCAGATTTCATAATGCTGAGCCCCTTTCCCTTGTTAACCTTCTATTTTTTTTTATGAAAAGAAGGGAGAAAAATTTAGAAAGGGAATAAGTGTGAGATGTTTAGTTGATTTAAATGTCTTTAAGTACTTAAAAAAACTCCATTTGACATCCATTTCCATATAAAAATTGATTTTCTGATTATAGAACATTTTTATCTAGTGGTAAAAGAATACCTGACAGGGAACTCTCTGTGCTAATTCTAATGCCTATGCACAGGTTGTGACTGGCTATTGTGACTCAGAAGATTTTTTGTTTTTGTTGTTTTGCACATGAATCGTATACTAATTGTTTTTAAAAGTAAAAAAACTGGGGCTTCTCTGGTGACGCAGTGGTTGAGAGTCTGCCTGCCGATGCAGGGGACATGGGTTCGTGCCCCGGTCCAGGAAGATCCCACATGCTGCGGAGCGGCTGGGCCCGTGAGCCATGGCCGCTGAGCCTGCGCGTCCTGAGCCTGTGCTCCGCAACGGGAAAGGCCACGACAGTGAGAGGCCCGCATACCGCAAAAAAAAAAAAAAAAAAGTTAAAAAAAAGTAAAAAACCTTAGTTTCTTTTAAAATGTTTTTTATTTCTTCAGTTTGATCTTTCCACTCTTCTGAGTATGAAGCTTTGTTATCCTTACTGTGTCCTTCTGCCTGTTCTGCATCACCTGCATCTAGTATTTCTTGGCTTGTTAAGCTTCAGAGCCATTTCTCACTTTGTCTCATTCACATCTGTGACCTGGTTCTCAACTGCTGCAGCTTCTATTTCAGTGAGCTGTTGTTCACTTTTGGAAGCATAGACCAGTTATCCAACAAAGAATAGAATTGTCCTTCTGATTGATGACAATCAAAAAAGCATGAAATAGAATACAACAACATGAGAGTGGATGTTGTGGTGAACAGAAAGAAGACTTACCACAGGACATTGCCTTTTGTGTGTAATGTGAGCTCTCGCCCAAGCTTACCCCTGGACTTTTTTTCTTTGGAAACAAAGTTTTGATGTCTAGACCAGGGTTTGCTTAAAGAAATGGAGGCAGAAGGAGCAATAAAAGGTATTGCTTTATTCATCACTGTCTACATTAATTATAAAGCTTAGAAATCTACCTGATAACGGTAAAAAGCGACTGTTGTCTCTGCATTCCAAGTTTCCCAAATGCTTTTACTGGCAGAGAGGTCATGGATTCGGGACTGAGCATATATTGCCTAATCATAACTATTCCCTAATTATCTTTTTTGGTAGAATATCAATACCTAAGAAGATTTGAGATTTTATTTTGTCTTCTTTTTAGGACGTAATAGGGAGGAACTTGGTGAGATTCCAGTCTATTGGTTTTCTGCTTTTCAGATTCAATAGTATATTTATATCTCTGATCTTTTCAACTGTTACTGAAACTGAAATTATGGTGAACTGATTTCATAGGAATTATTAAGATTGTGCTCCATAGTGAGGGAAGGTTTGGTTTACAGTTAAATTTTTGTATTTCTGCATTATGCTGGCAGATAGGCACTATCTTGGGAGTTGGCTCATTTTCTAAGAATGAACAACCATAAACTTTGCCTCTACCCTTAACTGACTCTGCAAGCAATCTTACAAACTTTTATTCCTGGATACCTTATTCTTACAAATAATAACTTTCTAGAAATTCCATTCTCTATAAGGTCATTTCAGAGACCAATTAGCATAAAATGTTAACCTTCCCAGAGGATTTGGCCATATTTTCTTTCCGTGTGTATGTGTGTTTTCCTCTTAAAATGAGATTTGAGGGGGAAAAATTTAAGCAAAGGAACTGAGGAAGGTGGTTTTGTCTCCTGTTTCCTTCCTCCTGTTTTTTGTTTTCTTGCTTTTCTACTTGAATTGAAAGCCGTTTGAGGTTAGAGCTTTGATTTTATACAATTTTTTTTTTTTTTTTTCTGCACTACGCAGCATGTGGGGTCTTAGTTCCTGACCAGGGATTGAACCCGGGCCCCCTGCATTGGAAGGCGGAGTCTTAACCACTGGACTGTCAGGGAATGCCTCCTTCCCACTTCCCCTCCTCCCAACCAGTTTGTGGTATATATTTCCTCAACCAGCTAGGCAGCTAACAGACATAATTTGTAGCCTTTTCAGGAAAGTTAAAAGTTTGTTTCATGGAACTCTAATAATAATACAAAGTATCTCCCATCGACTATAGTTGGCTCTTAAAGGAGAAGGTATCTGAACATCTCTTGATATTTACTCAAGGGGAATATTTACTCTTAGTTTTTGTAGGTAAGAAAATCATTTTGCAAGCATCCCTTTTATAATATTGATATTAAAATATAGATATTCACTTGATATAATTCTGTACTTAAAAAATTATGTACTGAGACATAATTAAGAGACAAATCCTACTCTTGGATGGGAAGACAAATCCTATTCTGAGATTGGTTCTCCCTAAATTAATCTAAAAATGTGTGAACACAATAAAAATACTAACAATACTTTAAAAATCTTGGCACACTTATTCCATAATTTTTAATGTAAAAATAAGCTCAAGAATAGTCTTGAAAAGTCTAAAAAAGGAGCAGAATGAGAAGCAGAGGTCTACTAGGCATCAAATGCATTTTAAAACTTCATTAACTAAAAGTTTGATAGGGTCTAAATAGAGACACAGACCAAAGGAAGAGATACAAGAATCCAGAAATAAATCCCAGAAGGAATATTTATTATATATAGTTTTTATATATGATAAAGATAGCATTTCAAATCATTGGGGGAAAACAGTGTTGAATTATATCTCTACCCCCACCAAATAATAAAAATAAATAAATAAATAAAGCTTGTTCCTTATACCAAATTAAATCATTGTTACTTTTCTAAATGTGAAGGTAATTCTCCCTAAAGCCTTTGATGGTTAAATAAACTGACAAAATTGTCAACATAGTTATAAATATTGAGACCTGTATCTTTTTCATTTTTAGCTTTATATATTGTTAAGTCTCATCTTAAAAACATTTCAATAAATTGGATTGGGCTTGTGTAGTTGTTGGAAAGAAAGCACTTAAATTTGGCAGAAAGGACGAAATAAGTAAAAATTCCTTTTTATATGAAGGTTGGCAAAAAATCATCAGAGGTTTATAGAATGTTAATCCTTTAGTAAAAGTGAGGAAGGTTTTATTATATTGATTGAGTTTTAGGTATTCTGCTACATTTTAACTTTTAGCATTTTTAACTTTAGTACAGTAAAAACACTTAGTATTAAGGATTTAAAATGTTTACTGAATCTAAAGTATGATTCTGTTTTATTGAGGCTCCAGTTATTCCTGTTAGAACACCTTTATAATTTTATAGTGCAAGTTACTGGATAATATTTACAGAAATTCATGCTGTACTTACATTTCAAATAGCATCAGTTTCATTCAGAAAAGAACAACAGGAATGATTTCATGAATGTGAGTTAGGGTATTTAGTATGTCTTAGAACTGATAGTATATATGAACTTACTGATTTTCTATACTAATTTTGTATTCAACTATAATTGTCTTATTGTTTCTAATAAGTTTTTTAGTTGATTCTTTGAGAGTTTCTAAGTATGCAGTCATATTATTTGTAAATAGCAATAATTTTACCACCTCCTTTCAGACTTTTTAACTCCTTTCAGATTTTTTTTTCCTCTTTGGTAATTGTATGGGCTAATACTTTCAGGACAATGTTAAGTTACAGAGAAAATAGTCAACATCCTTAACTTGTTCCTTGGGAATGCTTCTGATGTTTCCCCATTGGGCATTATCCTGACTTTTGGATTGAGACAGATATATTTTATGTTAAGGAATCTTCTAGCTATTTATATTTTATTTAGTTTTTTTTTAAATCAAGAAAGATTGTTGAATTTTGTTAAATGCTGTTTCATCATCTATGGAAATAGCCATGTGATTTTTCATCTTACATCTCTTGATAATGATAGATTATATTAAATATTGAAATCAAATATTGAAATCTTGAATTCTAGGAAAATTTCTACTTTCTTAGTTGTAGTCATTTCATAAGAACATCAGGAAGCTTTCCTTTCTTTTTTAATGCTCTGGAACAGTTTAAAATAGTACTAGCATTATCTGTCCTTTACAGGTTTAGTAGTATTCCATTTGAAGTCTTTTGGGCTTGGTGTTTTTTATAGAGGGTAGCTCTTAACAACTTCTAAAATTCAACAGTAGTTAATTTTTTAGGCTTTCTCTCTCTTCCAAGGTTAGTTTTGTTAACCATTCTACAGTTTTAAAGTATATTTGCATAGTGTTGTAATAGCAGTAATCATTGTCTCATTGATTTTTAAAATTTTCTTTGTAGCTATGATTATTGCTTCCTTATTATTTCTTTTTTTTTTTTTTTTTTTCTTTTTGCGGTATGCGGGCCTCTCACTGTTGTGGCCTCTCCCGTTGCGGAGCACAGGCTCCAGATGCGCAGGCCCAGCGGCCATGGCTCACGGGCCCAGCCGCTCCGCGGCATATGGGATCCTCCCAGATCGGGGCACGAACCCGTATCCCCTGCATCGGCAGGCGGACTCTCAACCACTGCGCCACCAGGGAGGCCCCCTTATTATTTCTTATTTTGTATATTTGTAATTCTTTTTTGATTGTTTTTATTAGCTGTTTCTTCCAAATAACCAGCTTAAAAAACTACTTCTTTTTATTAATTCTTTTTTTTTTCCATAGGCTTACTTTATTCTTGTAACTCAAAATGGATGCTTTAATGTATTTATTTTCATTCTTATTTCTTAACACAATACACCACACATGTATTTGAGGCCATGGTATTTTTCTGACTGCTTTAGTTTTATCCCACAGGTCTTGATAGGTAGTGATATGTATTTACTTTGGTTATTTTTAAAACTTCATTACATTTTTTAAAAGTTTTTTTTAAGTTTTTTTTTTAAGTTTTGATAATCTAAGAGTTATTTCCAGGTGGCAATGTGTATTTGTATGTTTGTTTTTTGGCTTAGTTACTATTTCTAGTTTTATTATATTGCTTTCAGAGAATGTTGTTTAATAATATTTCTACTTCTTTGGTTTTATTGAGACCTGTTTTGGTGGCATGCTATTTGATCAGTTGCTGTGTTTCATGAACACTTGAAGATATATATATATATTTTTTCAGAGTTTAATATTATCATTGAAAACTACCTTACTGTGTTATATAGGTCTTCTGTATCCTAATAACAGTATATTTCTACTTCTCCCTATATTTCCTTTAGTTTTGCTTTATGAATGTTATGCTTTTCTATTTGATGAGTAAATATTCTTGTTATATCTTCATTGTAGGCACATCCTTTAAAAAATACTTTTTATTTTGAAATAATTATAGATTCACAGGAAATTGGAAAAAAACAGATGTACAAGCAGATCCTGTGTACCCTTCACCTAGCCTTCCCCAGTGGTAACATCTTGCATGACTACAGTTAAATATCACAACAGGAAATCGACACTGGTTCAATTCATAGAGCATATTCAGATTTCACTAGTTTTACATACACTCATTTGTGTGTATGTGTTTTATATTTCTATGCAGTTTTATCATATGTGTAGCTTCATGTAAGTACCCCACAATTTAGATCCAGAATTGTTCACAGAGTTCCTTTTTGCTACCCCTTTGCAGTCATACCAACCCTCTTCCACATGCCCCATTCCTAACCCCTTCCACCCCATCTGTTTTCCATCTCTATAATTTTATTTCAAGAATGTTATAAAATGGGATCACATAGTGTGTAACCTTTTGAAATTGGCTTTTTAAACTTAGCATATTCTTGAGATACATCCAAGATGTTAAGTGTAACAGTAATCACTTTTTATTGCTGAGTAATATTTCATGGCATTAATGTAGCACAGTTTGTTTAGCCAAACACCTGTTAAAGGACATTAGGATGGTTTCCAGTTTCTGGCTCTAACAAATGAGACTGCCATGAGTATTTGTGTACAGGTTTTTGTCTGAATGTAAGTTTTTATTTCTCTGGGGTATATGCCCAAGAGTGTAATTTCTGAGATGCTTGTAAGTACATGTTTACTTTTATAAGAAACTGCTAAACTTTTTTTCAGAGTAGAGGTACCATTTTATATTTCCACTAGCGATGTTTGAGTGATCTTGTTTCTCTGCATCCTTGGCAACATTTGGTATTATCACTATTTTCAGATTTGATCATTCTGATAGGTGTGTATTGATAGCTCATTGTGATTTTAATTTACATTTCCCTGATGGCTGTGATGCTGAACATCTTTTCATGTGCTTATTTTCCATCTGTATCTTTTCTTCATTGAAGTGTCTGTTCAGGTCTGCTGTCTAATTTTCTAATTGGATAATTAGTCTTTTTACTGTTGAGTTTTTTTTTTTTGTGGTACGCGGGCCTCTCACTGTTGTGGCCTCTCCCGTTGCGGAGCACAGCCTCCGGACCCGCAGGCCCAGCGGCCATGGCTCACAGGCCCAGCCGCTCTGCGGCATGTGGGATCTTCCCGGACCGGGGCATGAACCCATGTCCCCTGCATCGGCAGGCGAACTCTCAACCACTGCGCCACCAGGGAAGCCCTACTGTTGAGTTTTGAGAGTTCTTTATATATTGTAGATAAAAGTTCTTTGCTGGATATATGGTTTGCAGATATATTTTTTCAGTCTGTAATTTGGGTTTTCATCCTTATAAAGGGTTTTTCACAGAGCCAAATTTATTATTTAAAATTTTCATTTTATGGATTGTGCTTTTGTTGTTAAGAACCCCTCTGTATCTATAGGTCCTGAAGATTTTCTTCTTTATTTTTTTTGCTATGCTTTTTTCCTTCTAACATTTTACATTTAAGTTCATAAGCCATTTTGAGCCAATTTTTTATAGAAGATGTGAGGTTCACATTGAGATCCATCCTTCCTTCCTTCCTTCCTCCCTCCCTCCCTCTCTGTCTCTCTTTCTTTCTTTCTTCTGCCGTGGATGTGCAGTTGCTCCAGCTCTATTTGTTGGAAAGAAACTGCATCCTTTTTAATACTATAAAATGACCTTCTTTTTCTAGTTTAAAGCTTTTTTTGGTGGGGGTGTAGTCTTGAATTCAGTCTTGTGGCATATTAAGATCACAACCTTTATTTTGTGTGTATTTGCCTACTATATTTTTTGCTCATTGTTTTATTTTCAACCTTCAAAAACAGTTTCAGGTGTCAGTTTACATTAAAGGGTTGGTTTTTATTTTATGATCCAGTCTGAAAGTCTTTTTCTTTTGCTCTAGTGAATTTAGCTCATTTACATTCATTGAGATGAAAGATGTTGGTCTAAGTTTTGAAACTAATTTTCTATTTTGCTTTTGGTTTTTATACCTTAAATAGAAAATCTCTAGCTATGTGGTATGTTTCCTTTGCTTTGGCCCAGTTATTTGTAAGAGGTTTATGTGAGAGTATAGAGGCAAGTCTTCCTACATTTAGGCTATCTAGAATTTTCCTTACGATCCAGGATTTAGTGTGTTAGTTTGTTCAGCTTTTATCCTTCTCCAGACAACAGGGTTAGGCAACTGTGTATAAAATTTTTCATAGTACAAAACTTTTCTCCCCTGCAGCCATAGAAACAGAATATTCTTTGTAAATAGGGCATTTCTGAATGATTTCTCTTTAAGCCCTGCCTTTTCTGTTTCATTGTTGGAACCAAACTTAGGAGTTTCTGCCTGTAGCATGTGTATCTTATTCTCACTGTAATAAACATGAGTTTTAGGCTTTACACTTTGAGAAGTTTATCTTCCTACCTTTTAGTGAGATAAGCAGTTTTCCTTCTCTGCTTTTACTCTTTTGAGCCCCTGCGTGATCTCCATTGTTTTGGGGAACACTTCCACATATTTTGAGGATTGAGTTTTAGCTTATCTTAATTTTATCAGAAAAGGAATTTGTGTTTTTGTTTTTGTCTCCTTCCTGTTTGGATGATTTCTAAGAAGAGAAGGGGGAAATGGAGATTATGCCAGTATTCTCAAAGTAGGAGTCAATAGTAATATCTTTAATATCTTCACAAAACATGTTGCTGTATTTTCATAAATTATATTTAATTATTGGGAGAGCAACATCTCTGTTGGGATAAGTAGAACACATATTCCTGAAGTACTTTAATTCTTTTCCTAAATTTTATTTTAAAGAATTATGTAAAAGAATTTCATTTAATTTAGCCTTAAGGAATAACTAACTCTATTATATTCTACCTTTTCAAGTTTTGAAGGCTTGACACTTAGAAATGTGTATTATTTGATAGCCTATTTTCTCCACCAGCAGTTCTGATAAAAACCAAAAGAAGAATTTGTTGTCCACAAAGGGAAGTTAGTTTTATTGTGAAGTAAGGGAGTATATTTCCATTCTTGTACTTTTTATACTTTGAAAATTATATATGCTTTAAAACAATCTACTATTTAAGAAAATTTACTGATTTTCTTCAGAATTTTAGTCATTATCTCTGCAACTCCTTCTCTTGTGTTCTCAGTTTTCTTTCCCTATACTTTTTTTCCTAAATCATCTCTCTCAGCTTGCCACTGTTTCAGGGGGTTTGCAATGGGGAAATATTATGGGACTTTTCTACTGTTGTAGGATCATTTAGGGTTGTGAGCTGTATGTTTAACCTCTTTTCTCATCTCTCTTCCCTTGATAAGGACAATGCCCAGTGTCTTTTTTTAGTGCTTAGATAGTTGTCCAAGTACCATGTAGGAATCTGGTACTGGTTATTTTGGTATTTTCATATCATAAAAATAAATCATCACCATGTAAAAAACATGTAGGGGCTTCCCTGGTGGCGCAATGGTTAAGAACCCGCCTGCCAATGCAGGGGACACGGGTTGGAGCCCTGGTCCAGGAAGATCCCACATGCCAAGGAGCAACTAAGTCCGTGCACCACAACTACTGAGCCTGCACTCTAGAACCCACGAGCCACAACTACTGAGCCCACGCACCACAACTACTGAAGCCCGTGTGCCTAGAGCCTGTGCTCCACAGCAAGAGAAGCCACTGCAATGAGAAGCCCGCGCACCACAACAAAGAGTAGCCTCTGCTCACTGCAACTAGAGAAAGCCCGTGTGCAGCAACGAAGACCCAACGCAGCCAAAAACAAACAAACAAACAAACAAACAACCCCCAGAACATGTACAAGTTATCTATTGCTATGTAGCAAGTTGCCCCAGAGCTTAGTAGCTTAAAACAACAAATGTTTATTCTCTCTCACAGTTCTTCAGGGACAGAAAATGGGAGCAGCTTAGCTGATGGTTCTGGCCCAGGGTCTTTTTTCATATATAAATTGCAGTTAAGCTATTGGCTGGGCCTATAGTCATCTCAAGGCTTACCTAAGGCTGGAGAATTTACTTCTAAGCTCACACATGCAGTTGTTGGCAGGCATCAGCTCCTCACTGGCTGTTTGCCAAAGACCTCTGTTCCTCACCTCATGGGCTTTTCTATAGAGTTCCCTGAATGTCCTCATGTCATAGCAGCTGACTTCTCTCAGAGGGAGTAATCCAAGAGAGAGAAAGAAAGCAAGCAGAAGAAGAGGCCTGAGATGGAAACTGCATATTTTTATAACCTAATCTTGAAGTGACATGCTATTGGTCACACAGACCAACACTGGTGAGAGAGAACTACACAAAGCTGTGAATACCAGGAGACAGGGTTCACTGGTGATGACCTTGCAGGCTAATTCCTAAGAATAGCAATGATATATTTCAGAGTGAAGAACTAATTTTCATACCTATTATCTGAATTTGCATTTAGATACAATGTATTTCTTTTTTTTTTTTTTTTTTTTTTTGCGGTATGCGGGCCTCTCACTGTTGTGGCCTCCCCCGTTGCGGAGCACAGGCTCCGGACGCGCAGGCTCAGCGGCCATGGCTCACGGGCCCAGCCGCTCCGCGGCATATGGGATCCCCCCAGACCGGGGCACGAACCCGTATCCCCTGCATCGGCAGGCGGACTCTCAACCACTTGCGCCACCAGGGAGGCCCTACAATGTATTTCTTTTATAAAATGATGGATAATGTTTGTATACTTATTGGGCCATGTTCTATGGAGAAGGGATTTTTGTTTTATTTACATTGAATTTAAGAGATGACCTGGACAAGTTTGTGATTAGGATCATTCTTTGATTTTCTTTTAATTCTTTTAGTATCATTTGACAACTTACTAATGCAAGGCCTAAAGAATTACCTTCATAAAATCTTTGAAAGGCGATGTTTCGCTAAATTTACTTATCAGTTATTTACTTGATGGTAAGATTTTATTTTTTCTCCAGATAGCTTATCCTATTTAGTAGAGAAAATCCCTCTAATATTAAATAACAAGGAAGGGGCTTCCCTGGTGGCACAGTGTTTGAGAGTCCGCCTGCCAATGCAGGGGACACGGGTTCCTGCCCCGGTCTGGGAAGATCCCACATGCCGTGGAGCGGCTGGGCCCGTGAGCCATGGCCGCTGAGCCTGCGTGTCTGGAGCCTGTGCTCCGCAACGGGAGAGGCCACAACAGTGAGAGGCCCGCGTACCGCAAAATAAATAAATAAATAAATAAAAAGAACAGGGAAGGAGTAGCAACTTACATTTGTATAATGGTTTGGATTTGTAAAACGTGTTTTTCCCTAACGTATGGGAATAGATAAAGTTTTAGAGTTGATGCTTACCTAGTAAGAAGGAATTTTATAATTTGTTCTTAATCTTTTGGAGGATTCATAGACTTCTTTGAGAATGATGAGGGTAATGGTCTCTCCAGAGAAATGCACTTATGCACAGAAAGGCAGTTTCACAATATGGAGGGACCCTCAGGAGATCCATGGATTTTAGATTGAGAACTCCTTTGAAAGCACAGGTAGACTTCTGGTGGCTTCTGAAAGAAAGGAGTGCTTTTTGATTTTCAAAATACAAAGGGATACAATGTCCCTAACTGTAATTGGAAATGTGTGTTTGTTTTCATTTTATGTGGCTTCTAATTCATGTATCCTAATGATGGTTTTTGTTTCTGAATTTTGCTTGTTCTACAGCATTTGGAGCATAAGAACGGTGCTTATTTTCTTCTTTTCCAAGAGAACAGAAAGAAATAGTAAGTTTAATTTTGAAGTTTTTATAAATACATTAAAAAACCCATCTTATGGTGCATTAATTTGTAATTGAATAACAGGTTGTGAAATGGTATATTGAAATGACATGTGGTAAATATTGAAGAGCTGTTTACTGTAAAGTGTAAGAAAGGTTATGAATGATCAAACTGGTTCTGTTTTTCAGTTGTGTTATTTCTGTCTTGTCCATTTAGAATTTTTTTTTTACACAATACACAAAACAATTCATTTCTTTAAATGAAGAGAAATTATATTTATTAAATTATCTTTGTAGAAAACGTTATTATGGAGTAAAATATAGTTAAACATCTTTTGATTTATTCTATTAATTGCATCATTCTCTTCAGGCTCACAGCCCCTAGGCTTTTGTTTTTATTGAAGTATGTAAATTATGACAATTTTCCTGTATTCTGTATATGTGCAGATTTTAAAGATATTCAGGTCTTAAAACTATGAGTTATAATTAACCCAAGATATGCAAATTTCATTTTAAATGAACTTTACGTGTGATTTTTTTTCTTGTTTTAACTTTTCATTATAGAATGTTTCAAGCACATACAAAAATAGACTGAATAGTATAATGAACACTCATATTACCTATCACACAACCTAAACAATCATCAACTCCTGGTCAATCTTATTTCATTTTTACCCCTACCCACTTCTCCATCTCTGTTATTTTGAAGTATATCCCAGATATATCTATCCATAATGTATTTAAGAAGTGTGTAAACAATGTACATTATTATACTTAAAAAAGAATTCTTAAAATTATAAAATATTAAATATAAAAATAATAAATTTCCTGTTATCTTACAAATGTCATTTGCTTTAAAAAATATTTTGTTTGTTTGACTCAGGATCCAAGCAGGGTTCACACAGATACATGACTTTCAAACTGCCCTCCTCATGTATGACCTATCTTTGACCCAGTTAAGGTTCTGTGATCTAGACCAATGACCATCCCTTTTAGACACCCTTGACTCCTTTGCCTCTCTTTCCCATTCTACTTGTCTGGCAAACCATACCTTGTTTAAATACAGTTATATGCTTAATCTGTGACTGGCAAAACCATAACCTGGTTAAAAACATTTATATGCTTAGTCTGTATCTGCATCAGGAAAGCTAAATTTATTAGAGGAAAATCATACAACATGCTGACTAGACTCACTTTAAATCTATGATTGCAAATATCAAATGTACACTCAACACTGCTATACAACCCTATTATAGTTCCCTAATAAATTTACTTTTTTCTCTTTGAGAGTATTATTTGACCCTGTATTTCTCCTCAAATCACTAATACCCACCACCATACCAAAACCCCCAAACCAAAACCAAACCAAACCAAAATAAAACCAACCAACCAAATAAAAATTCAGAAGCCACAAATAAACAAAACTTCACAAAATCTACCTGGCTACTCTGACCTGATAGTCTCACTTCATGAAGAAAATAGATGTAAACAGGTGAGCGCTATCTCCACCACCAAAAACATAAAGTGAGCCCCATCTGTTACTCAGTATGCTGTCATCCATCATGGTAATTTGGAAGACCGACCTTGATCCCATCTCTGGCTAAGCCTTTCATTTATGCTCTGGATTCTAGATACTCTGACCATCTCATGAACTTTGCTCTTACAGTTATCCCTACCTGCATCTCTTTTGCCTTATCTATTTGTATTAGCTTGTCCCTATTTGGCATATAATCCTGTCTCAATACAATCATCTGGGGGAAAAATCCCATCCTGACTCCATATTCCCTTTAACTTACAATGCATTTCTCCCTCCCCTTCAAAGTTCTCTCATTTTTACCTCCAAAATTATCTTGAATATGACCACTTCTAACTTTCTTTACTACTACTACAATTCTAATTCAGGTCGTCATCATCTGTTGCTGGCACTACTGCAGTGGTTTCCCAACTAGTCTATTTTTAAGGTATAAATCAGATCTTGTATCTCTCCTACTTAAATTCTTCTAGTGGCTTCTCATTGCAACCAGAGTAAAATCTGACCTTAACCCCAACTTTCTGGCTTATGTCTATTTCTCTAACTTCATCTCTTTCCACTCTCCTTTTTTCACCTTTGCTCCAGCCACATTAGCCATCTTTTTGTCCTACAAATAAGTTTAAGTCCTCTGAACCTCAGTTTGCTAGTTTATAAACTAGAAACAAATATTTGTTTTGGCAAGACTGTTACGAGTTTTAACTGATAATATTATGTGTGAAAGCATATAAAAACTAAAGTGTTACATGCATCTGGGCTGATGGTACTGATTTTTCTTTTCCAATTCCTATTATTTTTTATTTGTCTTGCCTTTAAAATTTTTCTTGCCTTGTTTAATGGGTTAGGACCCAGTATAATATTGAGTTGAAGTGGGAATAGCAGGTATCTTTGTCTAGCACCTGATTTTGGTGGAAAAGCTTTTAATTTTTACCATTAAGTATGATGTTTGCTGTGGTTTTAAAAAATATTGATACTTTTAATCAGATTAGAGAAATTAAGCTTATGGCATTGTTTCTGGTGATATTTAGTAATATAGTAGATACTGGGAAGACAGGAAGAAGTTTAAAAGAAATATGATCTTTGACCTCATGGAACTAACAAAATAGTGAAAAATATAAGAAAATTTATTTTAAAAGAGCCCTTGGAAACACTTCTCTAAGGAAAATGTGTGAATATTTTGACTTGCAAGTAGGCACATTAGGACATGCTTATTATATAAAGGAGTTTTTTTGCTTTAAAATTTTATTTTACGGATCCTTTCATTTAAAAAAATTGTATGAATTCATTTGCGTAGGTATTGCATGTAGATAAAATAGACTTCATAAGAGATTGTCTTGCAGTTTTACACTTCTTTTTAGCATAAAGTTAGGTACCATATGTATATATATATGTGTGTGTGTGTGTGTGTGTGTGTATATATATATATATATATATATATATATATTTTTTTTTTAAGTCTGAAGCTACTGATCATGTCTTGCTTTTTGTTCTCTGTTAGTTGTATTTCCTTTATTTTACAAGTTGGACCGAGTATAGTTTCAAGTAAGGATTGGCAAACTACAGCCAAGGACTTGGACTTGGTGAGCCAAGTCCTGCCCACCACCTTGTACATCTCATGAGCTAACAATGGTTTTTACATTTTTAAATTATTGAAAAAATTCAAAGAGTAATATTTTGTGACATGTTAAATTTGAATGAAGTTCAAATTTCTGTTTTATTGGAACACAGCCATGTCCATTCATTTATATGTTATCTGTAGCTGCTTTCATTCAATGATGGCAGAATTGAGTAGTTGTGACAGACTGTATGGTGCTGTCAACATTTCAGCCTATTGTAGGATGCACAACAAATCACAGTGACACTGTTATAACTTGACAGCATTTCACGTGCCATTTATATTGCTGTACTGCAACTATTTTATTTATTATACACTCATTATGTACACTAATTTTATTTATTATACACTCATTATGTAAAAACAAGAGAAAATTGGACTTTGAATGTTGCACTTTTAAGGCACAATGGATTGTGGACTATTTTATTATCAAAACACAAAGCATTATGCTTATTATGGAATGCCATTGTACTAAAAAAATACACATAAACATTGACTATCATGCTAAGTACTCATCATGATACTCCCAATGCACAGAAAAGCAATGTTAGAAAAATTAGAACATTTAAAATGGAATATCTCATCATAGCAGAATTTCTTCATAAAAATAAAAAGTGAAAATGGAACTTCAAAGTAAGTTTCTGAGTGGCTTATTAGTGAAGCAAAGAAAGCTATTTACCAATGCTGAGTTAATTAAATTGTGTAATTGCAGCAGCTGAAAAAATGTGTTTAGAGAAAATACTTGCTTGGCTAGTAGCCTTTTTAGCAAGAACAATTGCTTGAAGAATTAAGAACACTGGAAGCAACATAGTTAACTTAAAAACAAGTTCATTAAAAAAAATTATTTCAAGTGATTGTTGTTGGCTCTTTTTTTCTGTTTTTTGGCCATGCTGCGAGGCTTGCAGGATCTTAGTTCCCTGACCAGGGATTGAACACGGGCCACCACAGTGAAAGTGCCGAGTGCTAACCACTGGAGTGCCAGGGAATTCCCTGTCATTGACTCTTTTTTTTTTTTTTTTTAATCTTTAAATACAAGGTCTCTTTTATTTATTTATTTTTTCTTTCTTTCTTTTTTTTTTTTTTAGTTTCTGCTTTATAACAAAGTGAATCAGTCATACATATACATCTGTTCCCACATCCCTTCCCTCATGCATCTCCCTCCCTCCCACCCTCCCCATCCCACCCCTCCAGGCGGTCACAAAGCACAGAGCTGATCTCCCTGTGCTCTGCGGCTGCTTCCCACTATCTATCTACCTTACGTTTGGTAGTGTATATATGTCCATGCCGCTCTTTCGCTTTGTCACAGCTTACCCTTCCCCCTCCCCATATCCTCAAGTCCATTCTCAAGTAGGTCTGTGTCTTTATTCCCGTTTTACCCCTACCTGTCATTGACTCTTGATGAGTTGACAGATGTTACTGATACAGCTCAATTGTAATTTATTTCAGGAGTCAATACTGAACTTGAAGTGACTAAAGAATTAGCCTCTGTGAACAGTCTGTGTAGAACACTCTGGGAGAGAATATTTTTAAAGAAGTTGAAAAAACACTAATTTAGTACAAGCTGAAGTGGAATCTACTGAGATGTATTTACAACTATTGGTGGTAAAAATATATGTGAAGCAGAAAGAGGCTTAGTGGATTAATTTACAAAGCTCATGAAACTGTAAGGTGTTTAAATTCTGTGGTTATCCACTGTGTTACTCAACAGCAGGTACTTGCAGAGCATATTTGAACCTATCATGTGTTACTGAACGAGTATTGTCAATGGGGAACTTCATTTGCTCTCATGGACTTAATCATCATCAGTTATGTGAACTTTTATCAGAAATTCAAGCAGTTGGATGGATTAGTAGTAGTAGTAAAGTTTTATTGTGATGTTTTGAGCTCAGAGCCAAGACTAAAATGTTTCTGAATGAGAAGAACCACCTTCAACCATTATGAATGAACTGGCTTTGGAAATTAGATTTTGCTGCAGACTTGATAATGGTTCTTAATGAATTCAACCTAAGAGTACAAGACAAAACAGTCCTTATATGTGAAACCTATACTGCTATAAAGTGATTTAGAAAAGCAAATAACAATTTAATGACGAAAGGTAATTTTTTAAAAAGTGCTATGAGAAGTTAAGAAACAAGATCTCCATTCCCACCTCGATTTGCAGCAGATACATTATCTGAGCTCAAACTGCGATTCCAGCAGTGTTTTTCAGACCTCATGCAAGTACAAAGGAAATTTCCGTATTTCAAAATCCATTTAACTGGGCTTCCCTGGTGGCGCAGTGGTTGGGGGTCCGCCTGCCGATGCAGGGGAGGCGGGTTTGTGCCCCAGTCTGGGAGGATCCCGCATGCCGCGGAGCGGCTGGGCCCGTGGGCCATGGCCGCTGGGCCTGTGCGTCCAGAGCCTGTGCTCCGCGGCGGGAGAGGCCGCAGCGGTGAGAGGCCCACATACCGCAAAAAAAAAAAAAAAAAAAAAAAAAAAATCCAGTTAACTGGAAGTGATTAATTTGCAATGACATGATAAAAGGCAAATATCAAGAGAAGAATCTAAAGAATTTTATAAATGCCTTTCACACAATGAATATGCTCGATTAAAATCATGTGATTGTGGATTGATTTCAATATTTAGCAGCACGTATCTGTGTGAAAAAATTTTTTCAAAAAGAAAATGTGTGAAATTTCATTACAGATAAACTAACAGATTGACATATGTGATCAATTTTGAGGATGGGGGACACTAATTTTGAATCTCAATTAAGTGAAATGTTATCCCCCACCTACCCCTCCAGATTCCATTCTTTTCATTGGTAGACCTATGTTACAAAAAATTGAACTCAATTATTATTATATTTGAATTATGTCAATGAAAGTTTTGTGGAAATTTGTTTACTCCTTTAAAAGTGCTCACCTAATTCTGACTTTTGGCCCATAAAGCCTAAAATATTTACTGTCTGGCCCTTTATAGAAAAAGATTGCTGGTCTCTGCATTAAAGGTTAGATATTTGGCTTGGTCTTATCTAACTAAAGATGACTATTTTCTTTAAAGATGTCAGCAGTTTTTTTCCCCTTTCAGTAATAAGTCTGCTAGAACACTTTGAAAAAAATATATAGTAAAATCATCTTTTCGTAAGTTTGTATTTCTTTGGATTTTTACGTAAATAGTATTATTTGAATTGAGTATTCAGACGTTTGCTACTCCAGAACTTCAAATAAAAGATAATAATTTTATTTGTAAATTTAATTAAACATTAAGAACAATTATTTAAATTCTATTTGGTAAAATGTTTAAATCAAGTTATAAGTCTTCTTTCCAGCTGGAATAGTATTCCTATTTATACTAGTTCAGTATTTCTAGAGAAAAACTAGAAATCTAAAATAAATTTGTAAAGCAGATATTGACATTCATAAATTATATTCTTTGAAATGATTCTTTATGTTCCACCAGTGCAACCTAACTAAACAGGCAAATCTTGGAAAAGTTTAATTTTGAAAAGTAATTAGTATCCTCTTCCTTTCCAAGTCCCTCCTCAGGTATATAATACTATAGATTTTCAAAGGTTTTCTCTATTAGTGCTCAATATCTTGAAGATCAAATAACTTAATAAAATATGTACTTCTTTCTTCATAAATAAAGGGAACATTTTTATTACCAATGTATAAAAAGAGAATTGGTTTTAATTTTGTAAATTAACATGGGTGGGATGTTGAAAGGAAGGAGAAATAATAGTAATATTTCTGAAAACATTTAAAAAATATGTATCTTTTAAAATTTGGAAACGTGTTTTATTCTATGTAAAGTCCATTTTTTCCCCTCCTGAGCTTGTAATATATAATATAAGCAAACATATAAAATATATATGGGTAAAAATTGAGATGACTTCTGTCTGTACACATCTGTGAGAAATTCTAAAATGAGACTGTTTTCTTGCAGTTGCTTAATGTATATCATTTGACATGATTTTTTTTTGTATCTTAAATATCTTAATATCTGATTTAGTTTTGGTTTAAATCTTGTTTTCTAGATGAAGCATTGGATGATTTAAAATCCCAGAAGAAGAAAATAGTAAGTTAACTTTATTTAAGTTAATTTATATAAAAATAATAAATTAAGAACTGAATAATTAATGTTTATATGTTGTAAGTAATGACTCTCCAAGGAACAAGTATGTTTTTAGATAACAGTTTAATGGTGAAGCTAAGTTATGAATATTTTTGCTAGTTAATAATGATCGACAGGAAAAAATAGTTAGGTGAACTTTTGAGAGTCTGAGTGTCTATGTCAATTGGAAGCTGAGAAGTAAGTAAATGAATCATTTTGGAGGATTAAATGAGGCAGAGTGGTAAAAAGGTGGGTATCCAGATTTATTATTCGGGTCAAAAAAAGACCAAACATCATATGTCAGTTCTCAGATTTTCTTGACATAATAAGGCGAGGAGAGAGGGAATCAAGAAGATTGGTTGTAAAAAACAAATTTAACATGCAAAAAAAAAAAAAAAGCCGAAGAAAACTGGGGAGAGAGAAAGACAAAGTATTTTTTCTTTGGTTTCTTTCATTTTCTATCAGCAGTTCTGATCACATGGGTGTCTGTTGTGGGGCCAGTTAAATGCATCCTTCAGATGGGTTGGAAAGAGGAGGATCAAGAGAGAGGAAGGACTCTAGATGTTTAGAGGTTGATATGTAATAGTTTTTAATAAGTGGGTTGAACTTGGTGTTTGGCTTGAATTTACATATACTTCTTTCATATAATTATTTTTGAAGTATAAAGATGATAATTGATAGGAGTATCATGTTATATGGAAACAATGAAATTTAATCAGATGCAAAATCAATTTAATGTATTTTAGTCTAACATAATGAGTAACAATTATGGATGAAACTAATAAAAATTCTGAAGGTTAAGATTAATGTTAAAAATTGTTCTGTGAATTGGTAAGAAAAGACACTGGTCCTGAGGGATTTAAGTAACTGAAAAATAAAGAAACCTTAATTCTGAAAGGATTCCTTATCTTTTTTATTTGATGCCTCTTCAGTGTTCAGTGATGTATTTATCAAAATTGCATTGATATTTTTGATGGTCCTAAATTGAAACGTAGAAATATTTCCATTGTATCTTACTATATTTCTGGCATTCTACACATTATGGAACAGCCAGAAATTCAAAGTGAGGAAATACTGATGGTTCTCAATAATATAGAAGTTGTGATATGATTGGTTTGGTTTGCTGGTGTGATAAAAAAAGAAGAGCTGGTAGTGTTGATCAGAGCCAAGCCTTGTAACAAAATGGAGAAATATTGATTAAAGTAGAAAAGACAAGGAGGAAGACAAAAGAAAAAAGAGAGGAAAAAAAAAGAAGAAAATGAAAAAATTCTAAGTGATGAGAAGCTGATTCAATGTCAGTGGCATCACATGAACAGAAAACAGAATCTTAGAGAACATATGATTGGTGAAGAACTCTCAGTAGAGTAACAGAGCAGACTTAGAAAATTCTTTGACAGGGCAAACCAAGCTATTTACTTCTTTAATAGCCCTTGATGGAATCACAGCGTAAACGCTGCTCCATCTAGGTCTGACAGTTGGGAAGCTCAGTTCAAGGTTCAATAGTTTTGTATATCTAAATGGTTCATGAGACATCAATATTACAGAATACTTCAGTATGGCATTTCTCTTGCAGTGTATGATTAAAGAAAAATAAGTTGGCTGCTTTAACTCATTTTGTTAATTAGGGAACACAATTTGCATTTGACTTGATTGTTTCTGGTTTCAGTACTGTTGCTGTTGGGAACTAGTCCCTTGCGTTTATTGCTCAAGCCCTTAACAGAGCTGCTTTGTTTGAGTAGTAGCGTTATACTTTGTTTAGAACAGTAGGTGTTAAGGGTGAATTTGTAAGCAGTACAATGCTAGCTAATGATTGTACTGGTAATGAGAGGAAAAAGAAGGGACATTACTTTTGAGCAAAAGCAAAATGTAATCAAAACTGATCTTGTTCCTTGATGTTTAACTCTACATTTATAGCTTTAAAAATGCCGGCAGGAAAAATAGCCATCAGTTTAAAAGTACCCAACTCCTAACCCTTCTCTTTCACTAAAAAAATGAATGTAAATTGTATTTACTACTTGAGGTGTTATTAAAGGTGGTTTCCTCAGGGATGCCTCTCTTTAATTTGGATAGATTTGTAATGTAATTTGTAATTTGTCAAAGTGTAATTTGTAACAATAAACATGAATTATCAATTGATTAAAAAGTTAAATTACTTAGAAAGGAAAATGAGTGACAACAATGTTTTAAATATTTTAAAACAATGTTTTAAATCTAAGAACTTAATGTAAGTATTTACTTACTAAAATAAAGCTAGGAATTAATCTTTAGTTACCTAAAAAACCTCCCAAGTCTGGTTGTGTACATTTTGCCACTCACATTTTTTTTTTTAACTTTTAGTTTAAAAAATATCACTATTCAATAGATAATCGCTTTGTATCCATGAGCATCCCGTCAAAACAGTTCAAAATCAAAATCCATCAAAACTCGAGTCAAAATGACCTCTTTAAGTGGCTTCATGAAAATGCTGTGCATTTTTCAGAATAGTACAGGTGTTTCTATGTGGTAGTTCCTTTCTGGCATTTCTCAGGCAATTTATATTTTTCCAAGTCCTGAGGAAAATCGGTTGAGAAATTGGGAACCTGGGAAAGAAGTATTATAATTCTCTGAGAATTAAAACTTAACAATCACTACAGATGTTACTGGTTCAAAATAATCCACTAGTGTCAGTTGAAAGCAAGAGCAAGAAATGCTGACATGCTGAGCTGTAGGTTAATGTGGACATTTCAGGCAACAGGACAGGAGCACATAGAGGAGAAGTGGCACAATCTAATTAGTCAGTCTTGCTTTTGTGGCCATAAGTCTGGTTTATGGGCCCTGTCTCTTATTAATGGTGACTTATTCTTACAAATAAATGTTAATAAGTTTATATATATAGAATACTCTATATAAAATCCTGTGAGTGATATTCCATGAAATAAATTTTGGAAGCAAAATAAGTCCTTAAATTGGCAATTTTAGCATGTGATTCTGTGTGGGGCTGTTAACCTCACTAGAAGTTTCATATGTTACATTTTTATATTACCCAGTAATATCTGCTGGTGTTTTCCAGTGTTTGAATATTCACTGTAGGCTACATACAGGTCTTTGTAAATACTTTAACAGAAGAAATGCTGAGAGAGGTGTTACTGTTATTGTAGAATACTCCTATATGAAATCAGAAAATGATTTAAAATCTGAATTAGTAAAAACAATATTGATTTCAACAGCAAAACAAAATCAGGATAAGCAGACAGTATTTTCATCATTTAAAAAATAAGAGTTTAAATAATGCAACATGTACCCTAAAGCTGTGAATTGAAGATTCTTTTAATAATTTGACCAAAGTCAGTACAAAACAGAAGACATTTTTCTACATCTGGAATATTTGTTATGAAACAAGGATCAAGAATATTGGATAGGGCAATTAATGCTTTGTGTGTTTTAAAATTTTATTTCAAGAGTTATAATTTAAATATTGTATAATTATCTTTCAAAATTAAAAAAATTGACATTTATTTTGTGTTAGTGTTCCCTTTTAGTATTCTCTATGATGAAATTCTATATCAGGTAGAAATAATTTTTATATGTTCTCAAAATATATAATCTTGCCAAAATAATGTTGATTCATAATAAATAAGCAACCATGTGTTTATTATTCTCTTTTTTATTTTTATTTCTTTAATTTTAATTAATTTATTTTATTTTTAAATTTTTGGCTATGTTGGGTGTTCATTGCTGCACACTGGCTTTCTCTAGTTGCAGCAAGCAGGGGCTACTCTTGTGGTGCGCAGGCTTCTCTTGTTGCAGAGCATGGGCTCTAGGCGCGCAGGCTTCAGTAGTTGCAGCATGCGGGCTCAGTAGTTGTGGCTTGCGGGCTCTAGAGCACAGGCTCAGTAGTTATGGTGCGTGGGCTTAGTTGCTTTGCGGCATGTGGGATCTTCCCGGACCAGGGCTCGAACCTGTGTCCCCTGCATTGGCAGGTGGGTTCTTAACCACTGCACCACTAGGGAAGTCCCTATTATTCTCTTTTTTAAATAAAAAACTTTTAAACTTTTAGTATACTCATATCACAGAAAAACAATTCACTCTTTGTTACATCATTCATTATTATTTGAAATATGTAAAATATTAGGAAGAATACAGAGTAATTTGTAATTTAGGGAATTCTGAGAATTCAATTTCTCATTCCTGAATCCTGATATTAATACGGTGGGTATTTGAGAACACTGCTTGTTTCAGATCCACTCTGAATAACTGAGGTATCATTGAAGATTATGCGTTTTTGTGTTAGGTACTGTTATAGACTCTCCTACATTATTTAAATTGCATAACAGTGCTACGAGAAAGTGTTAATGTTTCTGCTCTACAAAAGGAGAAACTGAGGCTAACAGACTTGCTCAGTCTCTCTACAGCTAATTAACAATGGAGATGTATTTTGAAACCAGATCTTTTCTGATGTCATGGTTTCAAGTTTGTATTCTTCCCACTGATCAGATGTCTCCCTATTTATAAAACAAATTATTCACTTAAAATGTAGTAGGAATATATGTATTAATTAAGCTATTACGTGAAAAAAGAATTTTTCAAAGTAAATGCAAAAGAAAAAGAGAATGGATTTGTATCTTTTGCTTTTTAAAATGTTTTTATTTAAGATACTTTATATGTACATAGACATAAACATGAATACTTGCTGAATGATGTACTAGGAATGGCAATCGTTTAATAAAATGGCATTTTAGTTTTGAGTTTTGTGTATTGTTTTAAAGATCGCAGTTGTATCTAATCTTCTTTTTAAACCTACCAATAGTCTTACTTTAGAATTGTGCTGTCCAAATAAATAGCCACTAGACCCATGTAGCTTTTAAAGTTTACATTATTTAAAGTGGAATAAAAGTAGCTACAGTTGGGTTCCTCAGTTGCACAAGCAATATTTTAAGTGATCATTTATCACATATGGCATTGTAGCTACTCTCTTGTGCAGATATAAACCACTTCCATCATTACATGTAGTTCTATTGTTACAGCACTGGTCTGGACCATCAAAAATTAATTTGTAGGGCTTCCCTGGTGGCGCAGTGGTTGAGAGTCCGCCTGCCGATGCAGGGGACACGGGTTCGTGCCCCGATCCCGGAAGATCCCACATGCCGCGGAGCGGCTGGGCCCGCGAGCCATGGCCGCGGAGCCTGTGTGTCCGGAGCCTGTGCTCCGCAACGGGAGAGGCCACAGCAGTGAGAGGCCCGCGTACAGCAAAAAAAAAAAAAAAAAAAAAAAAAAAAAAAAATTAATTTGTAGAGATCAGGGATTCAGTTCTTTGCTATTTCATGTAGATTATGTTGATTTGAGGATAGATTCTATCATGCCCTCTCTCTGTCCCCATCCCAAGTTTTTCCCCAACCCTAAAGTAGTAATGTTACAAACATTTTCTTTACATCAGAAATTTAAACTTGCTTGTTGGAGAATTTATCATAATTTTGAAATAATTAGAAAAATATTTTAGTTTCACTAAACCAAGATTAGTAAATCATTCATCTAAGCACTTCTTAATTGTTATATTGAGTTTTTAATGAGGAATCTATTAACTTGTGGCAGCATATTTTAAATTGTATTTTAATTTGGTAAATGTTCTCTGCTTTGCATTTTAAAATAAATGTCCTTTGGAATAAACATGACATTTAATGAATCTAAGTGGCTCTTAGTGGTCACTGAGAAGGAAAAAGGTCCTCTTCCAAGTTTTGCAAAAGCATTTTTATTGTATATATTAGCTATTTGTCATAACTATGACTGTCTTGTACTAAAGTTAAACTTTTTCTGATATTGGGCTGTAACTGCTGAAATGATACTTTACTAGTGATTACTTTTTAAATTAAACCCACATATTAAGCCATAAAGTGACTTGAGCACATTGTAAATAAAATTCTATAATAATGAAGTGCTTTAATTACAGTCCCTAGTGTGAGCATAGAACTCAGTAAAATCTTTACTTAAATTCTTATTATGTTCAGTTTTTTCCCTCTAAAGTTGTTTGAATCTAAGTAAAAAAGGGGGAACTTCAGCTTTTAAAGTCATTTGAGCAAATTCCATGAGAGAGCATGGCTGTTCTCCCAGTTAAGTGAGTTTTCACTGCATTTTGCAGCAAGCTAATTGCTTCTGCTAATAAATAATCTAAAATCGATGCTGACAGCAGTTAATTGGCACAGAGATTTTACTTTGTAAAGCTCTTGGCTAACAACCTTCTTTAAATTAATAGCATTAAGTGCTAGGAGGAAATAAATCTGAGGAATTGCCTGTCATTTGCTTGTCATGTCTAATAACTTCCAATAATGATGGCTGATAGATTTTTGCACATTCCATTATTGAAGTTGGTGCATGTAATTATTCTCCTCATTATATGTAAACAATTAGCAATATTTGGTATTTCCGTGCAGTAAAGCTGTTAAATACAAGTAACATATTAGAGGATAGAAGCCATTTTAAAATCTGGATTTTAATTATTTGAATGTGGAAGTCTTTCATGCTATCTGGATATATTATGTGCTGTTTATTTTAAGCCTTGTACTTGAATACTTTTTGAATAGGACTTATAAAACTAAGTACTGTATGTGTGTTTTAAAATGTGACAACTTGTGGAAATTTTTGTTTGCAGCTTGAAGAAGTCATGGAAAAAGAAACTTATAAAACGGCTAAATTAATTCTTGAAAGGTTTGATCCAGACTCAAAGAAAGCAAAGGTAAGGCTGTAATATCACTACTATTTTATTATAAATCGCACATTGTAGTAGGTCACTGTAATAACATTATTGTATTTGACAGGAGTTGGAGCCGCCATCTGCTGGAGCAACTGTAACTGCAAGACCTGGACAAGGTAAATAACTTTGTAGAAACTCCTGCTGCTGTTGGAAAGATCCATATTTACCCAAGTGAGTTCAAAAGTGTGATAGAAGTGTGAAAAACTTATGTAGGATGCTTTTATGTTAATTTATATTTGGTAATTTGGGATATGACTTAAAATAGATGGCAATAAGTTTATTTCATTTTGATTTTATAGAAATATGTTGATGAGTAAAGATGTTATTATCTGTTGAGATTAAATATATAATTAGTTTTAATCTTTTGAAATTTAAGTGATTTCACCAATATTTTGTAAGGTTTTTTTCCCCCCTTCAAATAAGAGTCTCCTGGAATATCTGCTATTATGAAAATTCTTACATGATTTATTTTTTGAGGAATTTAATGAAGATTTTTGTCAAACTTGAGTTCCTTCTAAAATAACACTGTTAGAAAGAAAAAAATATATAATTTAGAAATGAGAAAAAAATTGAATTACTGCTATATAATAACATTAACTCTTTCTTTTTGAGGTTATATTGCCAGATTACTAGTGAAACCATTACTATTATGTTATTATTTTAAGTGGTCACATAAAGTATTCCCAAGACTGGCATGTGAAAAGATATTTTTGAGTTTGTATTGGCTTCCTTTTTTGTTCTCTTCTCTAGAGTATAATAAAATAACAGGCATACCTCAGATATTACAGGTTTTGTTCCAGACCACCCCAATAAAGTGAATTTCTCAATAAAGTGAGTCACACACTTTTTGCTTTCCCAGTGTGTATTAAAGTTATGTTTACACTATACTGTAGTCTGTTAAGTGTGTAATAGCATTATGTCTAAAAAAATGTACATACCTTAATTAAAAAATACTTTATTGCTAAAAAATGCTAACCATCATCTGACAATGCAGGGTTGCCATAAACCTTCAATTTGTAAAATTCATTTTGTGAAAAAACTCAGTATTCCCAAAGTACAGTAAAATGAAGCATAATAAAACGAGGTATGCCTGTAGTTTGTAAGGCTTTTGTTGCTATATGGAATATACTATTATAAAAATTCAACTTCTACTCTTATAAATCATCGGAATTGGAGCCTGGTTTATAAAATTAGGGTGACATTTAGAACTTCGAGAAGTCAGTTCTTTTATAAATATCCACAAAGACCATGGGTACTAAATAAGCCATATAGTTTTAGGTATTCTAATTGGCGGAGGTATGTGGGAAGAATCCCACTGTTTTCTGTCTTTTATAAGTAGGAATCTGGTTTATAGAAATATTAGCCTGCTCTTTTGATAAATGTAAAAGTCTATCAAAAATTATGTAAAAGTTTAAATATGATTAAAATAAATTAGTCGTAGAGAATTCCCTGGAGGTCCAGTGATTAGGACTCTGCCTTTCCAACTGCAGGGGTTGCGAGTTCAACCCCTAGTCGGAGAACTAAGATCCCACAAGCCGCGCTGTGCTGCCGAAAAAAAAAGAAAATTAGTCATAGATACTTGCAATGTAACACCTACTTTCATAATCAGTTTAAATTTTTCTATAATTTATACTTCTTACTAGTAATTATAAATTTTTTTTTGGCCTGCAGGCCAGGTTTCTATACTTCTTACTTGTATGACTGGTAGTAACTTTTCAAAAGTGCTTCTTGAATAACCTTAGTGAATATATTTTTAAAATGTGATATTTTGCAGAAAGCTGTTGCTGTTACTTTAACAAAAATCTGTTCTCTCTTATTAAAAAAGAACAGATGTATGATGCCCTTTATTGACATTCTTAAGCATTTATTAATATTAGGCAACATTAGTTCCTTTAAGAATCTAAACTTACCTTTCCTTAGAAACTTTTGAAGCCCCAATTTTTGTCTTCTGCTGTCATATTGTAACTATAGAAAAACCATTTCTGGTCTCTCTACTTTGGATTCCTGCAGCACTGCTTTTGGATATTCTTTTAGGGAGAATTAACATTTAGCTATAATATAAATGAATCATTCACTTCAAAGAATGTATGTATAGAGAGATGAATGTAATATGGTTTTTGACCTTAAGAAGCTTATAACCTATTTTTGTGTGTGTGTGTGTGGTACGCGGGCCTCGCACTCACTGTTGTGGCCTCTCCTATTGCGGAGCACAGGCTCCGGACACACAGGCTCAGCGGCCATGGCCCACAGGCCCAGCCGCTCTGCGGCATGTGGGATCTTCCCGGACTGGGGCACGAACCTGTGTCCCCTGCATCGGCAGGCGGACTCTCAACCACTGCGACACCAGGGAAGCCCTATAACCTATTTTTTAAAAATATTTCTTCTGAGGTACACTATTCTAATATTCCTAACTTTTCTGGGTCTGTAGATATTAATTGATATTTGGAATTTTTTTCCCTATTTAAAAAAATTCTAAACTGTATCTCAACTTTATTCTACTTTTTGAGAATTATAATTTAGTTCCTTGTTTAATTTGATCTTGTTATTATAGGTGACTTCGTCATATATTTTATTTATGTTTAAGTTCTGTGTTTCTGTGAGTTTAAAATTGTCTTTATTTCTTTGCTTTAGACCATTGTTAGTCCGTCAGTCCCTCCCTCCCTCCCTCCCTCCCTTCCTTCCTTCCTTCCTTCCTTCCTCCCTTCCTCCCTTTCTCCCCAACACCTTCTTCTCTCCCTCTCCCTTTCTTTCCTTTTTGTTTCTTTCACCTATTTCTGAACTTAAATACTAGAAAAGGGAAAAAAATACTAAAGGATGTATGTATATACGTATGTGGCTCTCCAAACTGAATCTCATTGTGGTGTCCTTATTTTACTAGCTCTCTTGCATGTTTTCTGAACCAGAACTTGGATTCATGTGTAGCAGATACCTTTCTTTTATTTTTTATTATTTATGTGTAAATGATATATATTACACTAAGAATGATTATAAAATTTGAGAATAGTATTCTTTGATTTGCTTAGGTTTAGCACTAAAAAGAGTAAAATATTTACTGAACATAATACTAACCTGACTGCCAGCCTCTCATGCCCCCCCCCGCCATTTTTTTATCTCTTGTGTTTTTCTTTATTTAAAAAAAAATTATTGAAGTATAGTTGACATACAATATTGGTTTCAGGTGTACAACATAGTGATTCAACATTTACATGCATTACAAAATGATCTCCACAATAAGTATAGTAACCATTTGTCACCATAAAAAGTTATTATAATATTATTGACTATATTCCCCATGCTGTACACTATATTATATCCCCGTAACTTATTTATTGTGTCACTGGAAGTTTGTACCTTTTAATCCCCTTCATCTATTTCATCCATTCCCCAACTCCCCTCCCCTCTGGCAGCTACCAGCTTGTTCTCTGTATCTGTGAGTCTGTTTCTGTTTTGTTTTGTTTGTTCCTTTGTTTTGGTTTTTAGATTCCACATATAAGTGAAATCATTTGGTTTTTGTCTTTCTTTGTCTGACTTATTTCACTTAGCAAAAAATACCCCCTAGGTCCATCCATGTTGTTGCATATGGCAAGATTTCATTCTTTTTTATGGCTGAGTAATATTCCATTGTATACATTCCAATATTACATTGTATACATAAATACATACCACATCTTTACCTATCTATGGGTGGACACTTGCTATTGTAAATAATGCTGAAATGAACACAGGGGTGCATATATCTTTTCAAATTAGTATTTTTGTTTTCTTCAGATAGAAACCCAGGAGTGGAATAGCTGGATCTTCTGGTAGTTCTATTTTTATTATTTGAGCCAGCTCCATACTGTTTTCCATCGTGGCCGCACCAATTTACATTCCAACCAACAATGTATGAGGGTTCCTTTTTTCTCCTTGCCAACACTTGTTATTTGTTGTCTTTTTGGTAATGGCCATTCAGGTGTGAGGTGATATCTCATCGTGATTTTGATTTGCATTTCCCTGATAGTTAGTAATATTGAGCATCTTTTCATGTGTCTGTTGGTCATCTGTATGTCTTCTTTGGAAAAATGTCTATTCAAGTCCTCTGCCTATTGTTTAATCAGATTGTTTGGTTTTTTTGATATTGAGTCGTGTATGTTCTTTGGATATTTTGGATATTAACCCCTTATTCAATATATCATTTGCAAATATCTTTTCCCACTCAGTAGGTTGCCTTTGTGTTTTGTTGTTGGTTTCCTTCTCTGTGCAAAAGCTTTTTAGTTTGATTAGTCCCATTTGTTTATTCTTGCTTTTGTTTCTTTTGCCTGAGGAGATAGATCCAAAAAGACATTAAGACTGATGTCAAGCATTTATTGCCTATGTTTTCTTCTAGGGGTTTTATAGTTTCAGGTTTTGCACTTAAGTCTCCCAACCACTGCGCCACCAGGGAAGCCCTGAGTTTATTTTTGTATATGGTATTTGATACTTTTGCATGTAGCTGTGCAATTTTCCCAATACTATTTATCGAAGAGACTGTCTTTCTCCACTTTATATTTTTGCCTCCTTTGTCATAGATTAATTGACTATAAACATGGGCTTATTTCTGGGCTCTGTTCTGTTCCATTGATTAATGTGACTGTTTTTGTGCTAGTACAATACTATTCTGATTACTATAGCTTTGTAGTATAGTTTGAACTCTGGGAGCACAGTAACTCTGGCTTTGTTCTTCTTTGGCTATCCGGAGTCTTTTGTGGTTCCTACCAGTTTTAGGATTATTTGTTCTAGTTCTGTGAAAAACGCCCTTGGTATTTTGATAGGGATTGCACTGAATTTGTAGATTGCTTCGGATAGTATGGACATTTTAACAGTATTAATTCTTTCAACCCATGATCATGGTATATCTTTCCATTTATTTGTGTCATTATCAATTTATTTCATCAGTGTCTTATAGTTTTCAGAGTATAGGTCTTTCACCTTCTTGGTTAAATTTATTCCTAACTATTTTATTCTTTTTGATGCAATTATACATGGGATTGTTTTCTCTTTTTTTTCCCTTTCTGCTAGTTATTAGTGAATAGAAATGAAACAGATTTCTATATATTAATTTTGTATCCTTCAACTTTCCTGAATTCATTAATGAGTTCTAAAAGTTTTTTGGTGATGTGTTTAGGGTTTTGTGTATACAATATCATGTTATCTGCAAATAGTGACAATGACTTCTTCCTTTCCAATCTGGATGCTTTTTTTTTTTTTTTTTATACAGCAAGTCAGCAGAGCAACTGCTCCTAATCTCTTTATTTTTATTTATTATTTTTTTGAACTTTATTTTATTTATATTTTTATACAGCAGGTTCTTATTAGTCATCAATTTTATACACATCACTGTATACCTGTCAATCCCAATCTCGCAATTCATCACTCCACCCCCCCTCCCTCCGGCCACGTTCCCCCCCTTGGTGTCCATACGTTTGTTCTCTGCATCTCTCTCTCAATTTCTGCCCTGCAAACCAGTTCACCTGTACCATTTTTCTAGGTTCCACATATATGTGTTAATATACAATATTTGTTTTTCTCTTTCTGACTTACTTCACTCTGTATGACAGTCTCTAGATCCATCCACGTCTCTACAAATGACCCAGTTTCGTTCCTTTTTATGGCTGAGTAATATTCCATTGTATATATGTACCACATCTTCTTTATCCATTCTGTCGATGGGCATTTAGGTTGCTTCCATGTCCTGGCTATTTTAAATAGTGCTGCAGTGAACATTGGGGTGCATGTGTCTTTTTGAATTATGGTTTTCTATGGGTATATGCCCAGTAGCGGGATTGCTGGGTCATATGGTAATTCTATTTTTAGTTTTTTAAGGAACCTCCATACTGTTCTCCATAGTGACTGTATCAATTTATATTGCCACCAACAGTGCAAGAGGGTTCCCTTTTCTCCACACCCTCTTCAGCATTTGTTGTTTGTAGATTTCCTGATGATGCCCATTCTAACAGGTGTGAGGTGATACCTCATTGTACTTTTGGTTTGCATTTCTCTAATAATTAGTGATGTTGAGCAGCTTTTCATGTGCTTCTTGGCCATCTGTATGTCTTCTTTGGAGAAATGTCTATTTAGGTCTTCTGCCCATTTTTTGATTGGGTTGTTTGTCTTTTTAATATTGAGCTGCATGAGCTGTTTATATATTTTGGATATTAATCCTTTGTCAGTTGCTTCATTTGTAAATATTTTCTCCGATTCTGAGGGTTGTCTTTTCATCGTGTTTGTAGCTTCCTTTGCTGTGTAAAAACGTTTAAGTTTCATTAGGGCCCATTTGTTTATTTTTGTTTTTATTTCCATTACTCTAGGAGGTGGATCAGAAAAGATCTTGCTGTGATTTATGTCAAAGAGTGTTCTTCCTATGTTTTCCTATAAGAGTTTTATACTGTCCAGTCTTACATTAAGCTCTCGAATCCATTTTGAGTTTATTTTTGTATATGATGTTGAGGAGTGTTCTAATTTCATTCTTTTACATATAGCTGTCCAGTTTCCCCAGCACCACTTATTGAAGAGACTGTCTTTTCTCCATTGTATATTCTTGCCTCCTTTATCAAAAATAAGGTGACCATATGTGCGTGGGTTTATCTCTGGGCTTTCTATCCTGTTCCATTGGTCTATATTTCTGTTTTTGTGCCAGTACCGTATTATCTTTTTTTTTTTTTTTTTTTTTTTTTTTTTGCTGTTCACGGGCCTCTCACTGTTGTGGCCTCTCCCATTGCGGAGCACAGGCTCCGGACACACAGGCTCAGTGGCCATGGCTCACGAGCCCAGCCGCTCCGTGGCATGTGGGATCTTCCCGGACTGGGGCACGAACCCGTGTCCCTTGCATCGGCAGGCGGACTCTCAACCACTGTGCCACCAGGGAAGGCCCCGTATTATCTTGATTACTGTAGCTTTGTAGTATAGTCTGAAGTCCGGAAGCCTGATTCCTCCAGCTCCGTTTTTTTCCCTTAAGACTGCTTTGGCTATTCGGGGTCTTTTGTTTCTTCATACAAATTTTAAGATTTTTTGTTCTAGTTCCGTAAAAAATGCCATTGGTAACTTGATAGGGATTGCATCGAATCTGTAGATTGCTTTGGGTAGTAGAGTCATTTTCACAATATTGATTCTTCCAGTCCAAGAACATGTACATCTCTCCATCTGTTTGTTTCATCTTTAATTTCTTTCATCATTGTCTCATAGTTTTCTGCATACAGGTCTTTGTCTCCCTAGGTAGGTTTATTCCTAGATATTTTATTCTTTTTGGTGCAATGGTAAATGGGAGTGTTTCCATAATTTCCCTTTCAGATTTTTCATCATTAGTGTATAGGAATGCAAGAGATTTCTGTGCATTAATTTTGTATCCTGCAACTTTACCAAATTCATTGATTAGCTCTAGTAGTTTTCTGGTGGCATCTTTATGATTCTCTAGGTATAGTGCATGTCATCTGCAAAGAGTGATAGTGTTACTTCTTCTTTTCCAATTTGTATTCCTTTTATTTATTTTTGTTCTCTGATTGCCATGGCTAGGACTTCCAAAACTCAACAGTAGTGAGAGTGAACATTCTTGTCTTGTTCCTGATCTTAGAGGAAATGCTTTCAGTTTTTCACCATCGAGAATGATGTTTGCTGTGGGTTTGTCATATATGGCCTTTATTATGTTGAGGTAAGTTCCCTCTGTGCCCACTTTCTGGAGAGTTTTTATCATAAATGGGTGTTGAATTTTGTCAAAAGCTTTTTCTGCATCTATTGAGATGATCATACGGTTTTTCTTCTTCAGTTTGTTAATATGGTGTATCACATTGATTGATTTGCGTATATTGAAGAATCCTTGCATCCCTGGGATAAATCCCACTTGATCATGGTGTATGAGCCTTTTAATGTGTTGTTGGATTCTGTTTGCTAGTATTTTGTTGAGGATTTTTGCATCGGTGTTCATCAGTGATATTGGTCTGTAATTTTCTTTTTTTGTAGTATCTTTCTCTGGTTTTGGTATCAGGGTGATGGTGGCCTCATAGAATGAGTTTGGGAGTGTTCCTTTGTCTGCAAATTTTTGGGAGAGTTTGAGAAGGATGGGTGTTAGCTCTTCTCTAAATGTTTGATAGAATTCACCTGTGAAGCCATCTGGTCCTGGACTTTGTTTGTTGGAAGATTTTATATCACAGTTTCAATTTCATTACTTGTGATTGGTCTGTTCATATTTTCTATTTCTTCCTGGTTCAGTCTTGGAAGGTTATACCTTTCTAAGAATTTGTCCATTTCTTCCTGGTTGTCCATTTTATTGGCATAGAGTTGCTTGTAGTAGTCTCTTAGGATGCTTTGTATTTCTGCAGTGTCTGTTGTAACTTTATTTTCATTTCTAATTTTTTTGATTTGAGTCCTCTCTTTCTCGTGATGAGTCTGGCTAATGGCTTATCAATTTTGTTTATCTTCGCAAAGAAGCAGCTTTTAGTTTTATTGATATTTGCTATTGTTTTCTTTGTTTCTATTTTATTTATTTCTGCTTTGTTATTATTTCTTTCCTTCTACTAAGTTTGGGTTTTGTTTGTTCTTCTTTCTCTAGTTACTTTAGGTGTAAGGTTAGATTGTTTATTTGAAATATTTTTTGTTTCTTGAGGTAGGATTGTATTGCTATAAACTTCCCTCTTAGAACTGTTTTTGCTGCATCCCATAGGTTTTGGGTCATAGTTTTTCCATTGTCATTTGTCTCTAGGTATTTTTTGATTTCCTCTCTGATCTCTTGGTTATTTAGTAACGTATTGTTTAGCCTCCATGTGTTAGTGTTTTTTACGTTTTTTTCCCTGTAACTGATTTCTAATCTCATAGCATTGTGATCATAAAAGATGCTTAATATGATTTCAGTTTTCTTAAATTTACCGAGGCTTAGTTTGTGACCCAAGATGTGATCTGTCCTGGAGAATGTTGCATGCGTACTTGAGATGAAGTGTAATCTGCTGTTTTTGGATGGAGTGTCATATAAATATCAATTAAATCTATCTGGTCTATTGTGTCATTTAAAGCTTGTGTTTCCTTAGTAATTTTCTGTCTGGATGATCTTTCCTCTGGTGTTAATGATGTATTAAAGTCCCCCACTATTATTGTGTTACTGTTGATTTTCTCTTTTATAGCTGTTAGCATTTGCCTTATGTATTGAGGTGCTCCTATGTTGGGTGCATATATATTTATAATTGTTATATCTTCTTCTTGGATTGATCCCTTGATCATTATGTAGTGTCCTTCCTTGTCTCTTGTAACATTTTTAATTTAAAGTCTATTTTATCTGATATGAGTATCGCTACTCCAGCTTTCTTTCAATTTCCATTTGCATGGAATATCTTTTTCCATCCCCTCACTTTCAGTCTGTATGTGTCTCTAGGTCTGAAGTGGGTCTCTTGTAGACAGCATATATGTGGGTCTCGTTTTTGTATCCATTCAGTGAGCCTGTGCCTTTTGGTTGGAGCATTTAATCCATTCACATTTAAGGTAATTATTGATATGTATGTTCCTATGACCATTTTCTTAATTTTTTGGGGTTTGGTTTTGTAGGTCCTTTTCTTCTCTTGTGTTTCCCACTTAGAGAAGTTCCTTTAGCATTTATTGTAGAGCTGGTTTGGTGGTGCTGAATTCTCTTAGCTTTTGCTAGTCTGTAAAGCTTTTTATTTCTCCATAGAATCTGAATGAGATCCTTGCAGGGTAGAGTAATCTGGTTGTAGGTTCTTCCCTTTCATCACTTTATATATGTCATGCCACTCCTTTCTGGCTTGTAGAGTTTCTGCTGAGAAATTAACTGTTAACCTTATGGGAGTTCCCTTGTATCTTATTTGTTGCTATTCCCTTGTTGCTTTCAATAATTTTTCTTTGTCTTTAATTTTTGCCAATTTGATTACTATGTGTCTTGGTGTGTGTCTCCTTGGGTTTATCCTATATGGCACTCTCTGCACTTCCTGGACTTGGGTGGCTATTTCCTTTCCCATGTTAGGGAAGTTTTCGACTATAATCTCTTCAAATATTTTCTCACGTCCTTTCTCTCTCTCTTCTCCTTCTGAGACCCCCATAATGCGAATGTTGCTGCATTTAATGTTGTCTCAGAAGTCTCTTGGGCTGTCTTCATTTCTTTTTATTCTTTTTTCTTTATTCTGTTCTGCAGCAGTGAATTCTACCATTCTGTCTTCCAAGTCATTTATCTGTTCTTCTGCCTCAGTTATTCTGCTATTGATTCCTTCTAGTGTATTTTTCATTTCAGTTATTGTATTTTTCATCTCTGTTTGTTTGTTCTTTAAGTCTTCTAGGTCTTTGTTAAACATTTCTTGCATCTTCTGAGTCTTTTCCTCCATTCTTTTTTGAGGTCCTGGATCATCTTCACTATCATTATTCTGAATTCTTTTTCTGGAAGGTTGCCTATCTCTACTTCATTTAGTTGTTTTTCTGGGGTTTTAACTTGTTCCTTCATCTGGTACATAGCCCTCTGCCTTTTCATCTTGTCTGTCTTTCTGTGAATGTGGTTTTTGTTCCACAGACTGCAGGATTGTAGTTCTTCTTGCTTCTGCTGTCTGTCCTCTCCTAATCTCTTTATTTTTAAACCAGGACTTTTCCAGTCTATAACACCCTGCTAGTGTTGGAGTGTCTCCTGCAGAGGCAGGAGGTGGCAGGAGGACAAGGACACTGGCAGCAGCCTGGATGCTTTTATTTCTTTTTCTTGTCTGCTTGCTGTGGCTAGGACTTCCAGTACATTTTGAATAAATGTGATCAGAGTGGGCATTTTTGTCTTATTCCTGATCTTAGAGGCAAAGCTTTCAGCTTTCTCTGTTGAGTCTGAGCTCTGGATTTGTCATATATGGAATTTATTATGTTGAGGTATGTTCCCACTATACCCACTTTGTTGAGAGTTTTTATCATAAATGGATGTTGGATTTTGTCAAATGCTTTTTCTACATGTATTGAGATAATCAGGGTTTTTATCTTTTGTCTTGTTAACATGGTTTGTCAGATTAATTGATTTGTGGATATTGAACCATCCTTGCATCCTTGGTTTAAGCCCCACTTGATTGTGGTTTATGCTCTTTCTAATGTATTGTTCAATTTGGTTGCTAGTATTCTTTTTTTAATTAATTATTTTTTGACCGCATTGGTCTTTGTTGCTGTGTGCAGGCTTTCTCTAGTTGTGTTGAGTGGGGGCTACTCTTCATTGTGGTGCATGGGCTTCTCATTACATTGGCTTCTCTTGTTGCAGAGCACGGGCTCTAGGCGCATGGGCTTCAGTAGTTGTGGCACATGGGCCAGTAGTTGTGGCTCGCGGGCTCTGGAGCGCAGGCTCAGTAGTTGTGGCGCATGGGCTTAGTTGCTCCGCGGCACGTGGGAGCGACCTTCCCTGACCAGGGATTGAACCTGTGTCCCCTGCATTAGCAGGTGGATTCTTAACCACTGCACCACCAGGGAAGTCCTGGTCTTGATTTTTTGATCCATTCAGCCATCCATTGTCTTTTGATTAGAGCACTTTGTCCATTTACATTTAAAGTAATTATTGATAGGTATGTACTTATTGCCATTCTGTTTATTGTTTTCTGGTTGTTTTTGTAGTTCTTCTTTGTTTCTTTCTTGTTCTCTTGCTTTCTTCCCTTGTGATTTGATGAATATCTTTAATGTTATGTTTGGATTCCTTTGTTTTGTGTGTGTGTTTTTGTTTTAGGTACCATGAGGTTCATATATAATGACCTATGTATATAGCTGTCTGTTTTAAGTTGATGATCTTGTTTTAACTTCAAACACTTTCTAAAAGCCCTACATTTTTAGCCCCCCATCATGTTTTATGTTTTGAATTTACATCCTTTTATTTTGTGTATCCCTTAACTACATAGATATAGATGATTTTACTACTTCTGCCTTTCATCATTTCTACTAGCTTTATAAGTGATTGATCCACTACTTTCACTATATGTTTGTCTTCAGTGGTGAGATTGTTCCTTCAGAATTTTCTTATTTCTAGTTGTGGCTTTTTGTTTTCCACTTAGAGAAGTTCCTTTAACATTTCTCATAAGGTTGGTTTAGTGGTGATGAACTCCTCTAGCTTTTGCTGTGTATAAAACTCTACCTCTCCTTCAATTCTGAATGATAACCTTGCTGGGTAGAGTATTCTTGGTTGTTTCTTTTTTTCTCCAGTACTTTAAATATATTGTGCCACTCCCTTCTGGCCTGCAAAGTTTCTGCTGAAAAGTCAGCTGATAGTCTTATGGGGGCTCTCTTATGTATAACTAGTTGTTTTTCTCTGCTGCTTTTAAGATTCTCTCATTATCTTTCTCTTTTGACATTTTAAGCATAATGTGTCTTGGTGTGGACCTCTTTGGGTTCGTCTTGTTCGGGACTGTCTGTGCTTCCAGGACCTGGATGTCTTTTTCCTTCCTCACACTGGGGAAATTTTCAGCTATTCTTTCTTCAGATAACTTCTCTGCCCCTTTCTCTCTCTCTCTTCCTTCTGGAATTCATGTAATGCGAATGTTAGTATGCTTGATGTTGTCCCAGAGGTCCCTTAAATTATTCTCATTTTTCTGAGTTCTGTTTCTTTTTTCTGTTCAGTTTGGGTGATTTCCACTACTCTGTCTTTCAGATCACTAGTCTATTCTTCTGTATCATCTAATCTTCCATTGATTCCCTCTAGTGTGTTTTTCATCTCAGTTATTGTATTCTTCAGCTCTGATTTTTTTAAAGTATTTTCTTACTCTGCTGAAGTTTTCACTGTGGTCATCCATTCTTCTCCTGAGTTTCGTGAGCATCTTTATGATCATTACCTTGAACTCTTTATCAGATAGATTGTTTATCTCCATTTCATTTAGTTTCTGAGATTGGTCTTGTTCTTTCATTTGGAACATACTTCTCTGTCTTCTCACTTTGCCTCATTCTCTGTGTTTATTTCTTTGTATTAGGTAGGCCCGTTGCATTTCCTGATCTTGAAGAAGTGGTCTTATGTAGGTGGTGTCCTGTGGGGCCCAGGCACTTGCTCTCTTCTGTCCACCAGAACCAGATGCTTTAGGGGTGTATCCTATGTGGGCTGTGTGTGCCTTTCTGTTGTTGCGGGGCTAACTGCCGTGGGTTTGCTGGTATGTGGGGCTGGCCCCTGGGCCCAGCTGGCTGAGAGGACCTGCTTTGTGCTATTACGGGGGATACATTGGTGGGCGGTGCAGGCCCCCCAGCACATCTGGCTGTGAGGCTCAGTGACAGGCAACTGATGTGAGCACACTGTTAGGCGAGACAGGCCCCTGGTGCTAATAGGCTCAAGGGAGGATTCCAGAGCGTGCCTGCCAGTTCTGGTGTCATCTAGGCAATATGAGATCACATAAGTGGCTGCTGCCAACATCTCAGTCCCCAGGGGGAGTCCCAGCAGGAGGCTTTCTAAGATCGGCAAGTAGGTCTGACCCTGGCACCTTTCACACTGCTGCCTTTCTGCTTGAATTCAGATTGAGTGAGTTTTTGCCTGCACCCTTTAAGAGCAGTCTCAGTTTCCTACAGCCCTCTGGCTCTCCATAATGTGAACCCTGCTGGTTTTCAAAGTCAGACATTTTGGGGGCTCATCTTGGTGTGGGACCCCTGGGCTGGGGAGCCCAGTGTGCGGATTGGACTCCTCAGTCCTTGGGGAGGACCTCCTTTTTAAGGTTTTAATTGGTATATGGGAATAAATTTGACTTGTTTGTACTAATTTCTGATTTATTCATTTGTGTTTGTTTTTTCCAGTAAATGTTTATTGAGTGTGTGCTGTCAGGCATTGTTTTACGCCCTGAGGTCATAGTAGTAAAACAAAAGAGACAAAAAAATAAATCTCCCTTTGTGCATGTTGTGGGGGTAGACAATTTTATCTATCAGTTTATCTGTATAGTGTTAGATAGAGGAAAATGAAGAAAGGATGATGTATAGGGACTGTCTTGAGTGAGGGTGGGTTGAAGCGTTAAATAGGGTTGTCAGGGAAGGCCACATTGATAAGGTGACATTTGATTAAAGTCATGAAAGAGGTGAGGGAATGAGTCATGCAGATATCTAAGGGAAGTACATTCCAGACAGAAGGATCAGTAAGTGCAGAGATTGAGTAGAGAGCATGCCCAGATTACTCTAGAAATAGCGTGGAGGCCAATATGGCTGGACTGGATTGAACAATGGGGAGAATAGTAGGAGAGACAGTGAGAGAGGAAGCAAAGGATCATATCATGTGGGGTCTTGTAGAATGTAGACCACTGTAAGAACTTCAGTTTTCAGTTTTTAAAAAATTTTGTTTTTTGTTTTGAGCAGAGGATTGACATGATTTAAATTATGTTTTGAAAGGAAGGTGACTGTTGAGGCTGCAAAGGAAGCAAAGGTAGAAGCAGGGAAAGTACTTACGAAGCTCTTGCAGTTATCTAGGAAAGCACTGATGGTGGCTTGAAGCTTTGTTTAGTAACATAAGAGGTGGTTTAAGATTCTGCATATATTTTAAAGTTGGAACCTAAAAGATTTCCTGATGGATTGGATATTGGGTCGGAGACAGAGGACTCAGAGGTGACCTTCAGTGTTTTGGCCTGAGTAACTGGGAAGATAGAGTTTCCATTTATTGAGATGGTAGAAATTACAAGAGGAGCACTTTTTGGATGGGGTTTCAGGTGAGGTGGTGAAGAACAGGGTTTGATTTTGGATATGTATGTTTGAGATTCCTGTTAGACAGATGTCCAAGTGGGGATTCTAAGGATGTAGTTGAATATGAGTCTGGCAAACAGGAATTATGTGGATTGGAGATATAAATTTGGGTGTCATCAATATTTGGATGGTATCTATTAAAACCATGAAACCAGATGATATTATCAAGGATGTAAATGTGGAGAAAGAAGAGAAAAGGACCAAGGCCACCCAAGGGTACTCTAACATTAAGATATTTGGAGTAATGAAGAAGAACCAGAAAAAGAAAGTGAGAAGAAGTGGTCAGTGAGATAGGAAATCCCAAGAGTGTGTGGTGTCCTGGACACTAATTGAAGTTTCTGGGTCATGGTCATCTGTGACACATACTGCTGCCAAGTAAGTTGAGGGTCGAAAATTGACCATAGGTTTTAGCAATGTTGAGGAACTTGGTGACCTTGAGAAGAATAGTTTTGGTAGAGGAATGGAGTAAAAGCCTGTTTAGAGTAGATTTAAGAAAGTAAGGGAGTAGGGAAGTTGTAGACAATGAGAAGAGGCAGTTCTTTTGAGTAAAGGGAATTGAAAAAATGGGTAGCTGGAGGGGGAAGCATTTTGTGTGTATGAGTGAGGATGATTATGAAAGAAATGATAGCATGTGCATGTTTATGTGCTACTGGGAACGGCCTAGAAGACATGGAATAATTGATGATGGAGAGAGTGGGGACAATTGATGGAGAACCATCCATGAGGAGGCAAGAAGGGATGGGATTTAGTGTACAAGTGCATCTTGTACTAGTGAGATTAACAAAAGGAAAGTAAGTTATATCCTGCCACAGCTAACTTTGAAATAAAAAGTATTGAAAAAAAGTTAATGGTTCTAGCAAATGGATTACAACTTCTTATTTAAGTAGGTTTTTAGAGTTTACTCACTTGTGTTCCATGGCAGATATGGAAGATTAAAGTAGAAGTCATGAATCTTTTTTGCTCTTGATAGTAAATGGAATGATACTTCATACTTTGCTGTTTTGGGGGATGTACATTTGATAAAGAAAATCTGTGAAAACATAAAATAGCAAATGCACTTTTTTGGGTGTTCTTACGTGTTATAGCTATACCATTGTAGTTATTTATTGCATTACAAACCACTCCAAAACTTAGTGGCTTAAAACAGCATTCATTTGTTTTGCTCATTAATTTACAATTTCGGCAGAGTTTGGTAGAAACATCTCATCTCTACCCCATGTGGGTTGGAGCTACCTGATTGGGGATGGAGGATCTACTACCAGGATGGCTTACTCACATGACTGACAAATTGGTGCTGGCCACTGGTTCCTCTCCACATGGACCTCTCTAATGGAGCCACTTGGATTTGCTCCTAATGTGGTGCTGGGTTCTAAGAGCAAGCCACCCCAAAGACAGAAAGTAGTTTTGAAAGCTGGCACACCTATATTCTCTTGGTCAAACAGCAGTATTACAGATTCAAGGGAGGGGACATAGGCATTCTCCTCCCATTTGAATGGAGGTGACTCAAATAATTTTGGACTCTTTATTTTAAAACTGCTACATATACCTTAATACAGGTAACAAAGGCATTTCTATCCCCATCCATTTTTCTGTGTTCATCTTAAATGCCAACATTACCATGAAACCTTTCTTCATCCCGTCACTGATTTTAATATCCCCCTTCCTGAACCCTTCATGGTACTTTGTTGTTTCCTTTTTTTGTGGCACTTACCTTGCATTAGTGTATGTTATAATTTTGTGTTATCTTTGCTTGCCACCTTTAAATTGCAACTCTGAATTCCATTCAGTAGTGCTTTACTCATAGTGGTTGCTTAATAAGTGTGTTGTCAAAAGAAATAAAAGGAAACTTTTTTAAAGGATTCATAGATTTTGTTTAAATGTTGTAAAAAAGTGATTAACCAAATGAGACCTTGGTGAACTGCAAGGTGCAGGTTGTTTAAAATTGAGAGAGGTAGGAGACAAACTAGAGTAGAAATAAATCATCAAGGTGATGAAGAAAAATGTTTCAATAAATTAAGAGTACATTTTGCTTAATAGTTCTTTAAAAAGCAGAGCAACAAAAAAGTAAACTCAACTAAAGGCTGGCAAGTGGTATATATTATTAGAAAATTTTCTGCTTGAAGATAGCTTTTTTGTATGGTCTCCTGAAATTAGGCTGAAATTCTCAATGTAGCAGGCAATAAAACTTCAGTTGATTAACAGTCTTATTCCATGTACAGCCTTACTTATTCTTGCATGTAACATAACATATTTATGTTTTCTGGGGATGAGGACATGGATGTGTTTGGGAGGCCTTTATTCTGCCTACTATACCACGTAAGTTGGGTAATAGGCAGTTAGAAGTTCGTTATTAAAGTGCAGGAGGAACATAAATTTGTTTCATAGACTTTATTAAGCTCATACTCTGTGCCAGTACCTTGCCACATCCTGGGGCTATAAAGATGCAGTTACTGCCTATTAGCTCTTGGTTAAAAAAGTTATGCACATGTAAATAATCTTAACATACCAAGGACCACGGTGAAGGTCATCACGAATCACAGTGCATATGTTTTAATAACAATTTGCTTTGAGAACATGGTGGGAAAGGACTCTTCAGGTCTACTCTAAGATACCAAGAAAAGACCTTGGTACCTTGAGGGACTGCAAATAGTGCCATATGCCTGAAAAAGGGAGGTAGGGTTTATGTGAGGGAGGGATAATTATGAAGGATTTTCTATGCAGCATTACAGAGTTTGGGACTTTATCTTATATGCAACATGGGAACCACTGGAGGCTTTGCATTTTAGAAAGAACAGCTTTTGTTTGTTTGGTTTTGGTTTTTTCTTTTTTGTAACATGGAGAATGGATTGGAGAGAGCAAGGCTGAACACATGGAAATCAATTAGGATACCAACTAATATAGGTAAGAAATAAGGGCCTACACTAGATAGATTATTGCAAAGAAGTTGAAAAGAGAAGACATTTAAGAGATAATTCAGATTTAAGAATAGATTGATAGGACTTGATGGCTATTAGATTTGGAAAGTGTGGAGTCGAAGGAAGAGTAAAGATTTTTAGCTTGAGCAACTGGTTAGATGTTAGTGTTATAAGCAAGATAAGGAACATAAGAATCAGAGTAGTAGGTTTGTGTTGAAGATACAACACAGCTTTTGGATCTGTTGAGTGGGAGTTAAATCCAGGTGATATGGTTTATAGGTAGTTAATTATTTCAAATGGAGCTTAGAAAAAAGTTGAAGTTATAGATACAGATTAGGAGTCATTGGGAAGCATAGGTGATATTTATTGAAACCATGGGATCGAGTGAAATTGCCCAGGGAGAGAAAATAGTGTAAGAGGACCTATAAGAACAGCTGTCCCCAACCTTTTTGGCACCAGGGACAGGTTTAGTGGAAGACAATTTTTCCACAGACCGGGGTGGGATAGGGGGTCGGGGTATGGTTCAGGCGGTAATGCAAGCGATGGGGAACGGCAGATGAAGCTTCACTCGCTCGCCCGCCACTCACCTCCTGCTGCGCGGCCCAGTTCCTAACAGACCGTGGACCGATACTGGTCTGCGACCCTGTGTTTGGGGACCCCTGTATAAGAACATTAACATTTAAGTGTAGATGGAGAAAGAGGAGCCCAGGAAAAAGAAGAAATGATCAAAGTTAAGAGCAGAACTAAACTGGCATCTAGAAAGCTCAAGTGTAAGTAGGGATGATATCCGTTGTCATATTCTGCAAAGGGTCAAGTAAGTAGAAGACAGATGAGGCCCTTGTTCTTTGTAACAACCATGGAGGTAAGTATTCTCATTATGTGAGGAAGCTGAACTGAGAGATGTCAACTTGGAAAAGGCTGCATGCACATCTAATAAACAGGGTGGAGCTAAAATTTAAATCAAGATAGTTTGATTTCAGAATCTCTGCTTTTAACAGCTATCTTATTATTTTAAACTTTGTTTTCTTCCTTTTGTTTATCATAAAATAGTAGTTTTTAATCTCATTTTGAGTCTGCCTCATTTTGAATTTAAAATTATAGACATGTTCTCATACTTGGTATGATTTTCATTGAATAGTTGATTGATCATTGATAAAGATGTTAAAACATCCTCTGGCCAAGAGGTGGCTTTATGGGACAGTCCTTATACTTAACCCGACTGACGTAGAATGCTTGGTAAATCTTTTTGGGGGATGGTATTTTACCCTTAAATGTGGGAAATGTTCAATATAACCGATATGACTTTGTTGAGTAGTAGAAACTTTTTAAGAGAATTATAATACAAAACATTTGTAAGTGCCATGTAGCTAAAAGTAGATAAATCTTAGATATTTTAAATTGAGACTACCAGAATATTCCATAACACTTTACCAAATATAGATTTGGTATTGTATTGCTAGCTGTTTTCAACCATTGTCATGGTAACTCTTTGTTACCTGCTTTTCCTTTGTAAACATTGAAACTTTTCCTCCCTTTCCTGACTCTTCTGTGTCAGTTTTCCTTTTTGTCTGCCTAATTTTAGATTTAGAAATTATTAAGCCACATCTCTTCTATGGAATGCTAGATATGGTGTTCTTTGTTAAATAGTTATAGACCTTACCTTTCAGTAGCCTATGAGTGATGTTAAAAAATAGAGTGCCTTAGTTAATTTTCACTGGGTAAATGCACGCTCAGAGGATGCAGTCTCAAGTCTTTGTTCAAGAAGTGAAAGGATAATAGTAACTTTTAAGGTAGTCTAATAAATGTTAAGCATTTATTTATCTGCAAGAAAAATGTAATTTTTGAGTTATGTTTTACCTAAAAATCTGCTAAAGAAATGATTTACAATATTTGATGCCTTGTTTTTTAAAATTAATTCCAGTGACCAGATCTTTATATGATTTAATTGATCTCAGTACCTTTTGCAGCATTTAATGGCTTTCCTAATGTGTAACCATCTTTTAAGGTGTACCTTGTGAATAAAAGATAATTAAGTGACCAGCTAATTTGCAGGAGTTATTAAGATACACTTAGTCTAGGTAAAATCTGAAGTTTTCTATAAACTGTAAGGAAAATAGCCAAATATAAGGGCAGTTCCATTTATATAATGATGACATGCTTGTAATTTATTATTGCAGTGGCTAGGTTAGAGATTAAATTAAGAACCAATGGAAAATTAGTTGGTCCCACTAATTACAGATAAATGGTGATTTGAAATACTTAGCTGTATGAAAACACTGTCATCTGAAATATGTATTTAGTAAATGTGAGCTATCAACTTACAGATATTATCTTATTTAATTCTCATAACAATTCCGAGTTAGGATATTATTATCCTAATTTTACAGATAAAGAGACAGAGACTTAGTGAAGTTAGCCCACCTGTCGTCTTGTAGCTGCAGCCAGGATTCTAACCAAACCTTTTTGACCGCAGGGCCCATGTTCTTAACTAGTAGACTAGATTATAGTAAACTGAAATCTGATGCTCAAGCTGTACTTTTGATTGCAATGAACTTTTCATGAAAATCTTTAACTGTCAAATAGAGTCCAAATCTAAACTGTTTTGCTTCTGGAAGTATGCGTTTTTTACCAGTCATGCCAATTAAAATTTAACTTCTTTAATTTTAGCCTACAGTTTCAGGATTTGTGATAATTTAAGGTGATATGTAGAATTAAAAAGCTAGAAGTGCATCTTTATTTGAGATCTTACCATCGACATTCAAGTAAGATATTGGTGGGTATGGGGAACGACAGGATTGAATTTTATGTTATCGAGTAGGCAGGGGATCATGAAACGTTCTGTAAAGCACTGGATAGTAAATATAGTAAATGGCTTTGAGAGCCATATGGTCTCTGTCATAACTACTCTTCTAAAGTAGCCATAGACAGTATGTAAACAGCAGCATTATTGTGTTTCAAAAAGAGGCAGCAGCCTGGATTTGGCACATTTGCCCACTTCTTGTAATTTTTGCAAGAAAAAGATAAGATTTGTTTATGATAATATATTGTTTATGCAGAGTGGAAGTTTTCCTTTGTAAACTGTATTGGCAAAAAAAGTTTGCCCAAAAAGATAGCAATAGTATAAAGGAGAATGGGAAGCTAATGGTACCTAATAGTAAAGAATACTTTTACAGCATTTCTATGACTACTTTGATTAATTACTTCATAAATACTTGATAATTACAGAATATACTTATTTACTCATTTCTTAGCATTACCATTTTTTTATCTTGAAAAAACAATTCTACAGTTTTCACTGGCATTTTCACTATTTCTGATAAACTTTCTTTATCATAACTTGGGAAGGATTATTGTAAAAAGATATGCATAACTGGGTGATGATTTTATTTTATTTGAATTTATTTTGAAAAATAATATCAGCAGGTAGACTTAGATCAAGGCTTGTTGTATACATATATACATGTAGTTGAATTGTAGGTTCAGAAGTGGAGTACTCTACAGTCAGCTTTCAGTGTCACATTTTATAGATTTCTTATTACAAGTAGTTTTGACCCTACAGATGCTTTCTAGTGCCACAAAACATTATTAAATGTAAGTCATTTGTGATATTGACTAATGGTGGCATGTTGGATGTTGAACCTAATATATACTTTTTATTCTTATTCTCAGAGATTCGTCAGCGACCTGCAGCTCAAAGAAACCTTTCTCCAGCACCAGCAGGCTCTAGCCAGGGCTCTCCCCCAAAAGTTCCAGTATCTCCTGGACCACCAAAGGACACTTCGGCCCCTGGTGGACCCCCAGAAAGAACTGTTATTCCAGCCCTATCGTCAAATGTGTTACCAAGACGTTTTGGATCCCCTGCTACTTCAGTGCCTGGAATGGGTAAACAGAGCACTTAATGTTATTTACAGTTTCTATTGTTTTCTCTGGTTACCAATAAAACGGACCATTTTCAGACAGTATGGAAATGGCATTTCATTTGGAAATAGCAGAGCAGTTATCTGATTAAGCAGGAGTTCCATATTCAATTAGCCATAACTCTTTACAGCTGGCACCTTGTGATACTGAAACCTATTTCTTGAGCTCATTTAACTGTTATGGCTTCTTTGTTTAAATGGCAATAAAACTTTGTAGTATTCTGTAGTCAACAGTATAGCATATCTTTTTATATTCAGCTTTAGAATGGTCCCAGATTTATATAAAATGAGGATAGAAGAGAACGTTTTTGGAATGTATTCATGCTTTTTGCTAGCCCCTTCATATATATTTTTAAATATGACAATTACTTAACATATTTCAGGAAGAATATTCATGTGTTGTGGTGTATAATACTACTAATGTTAGTGTGGGCTAGGTAGATTTTTCTTTTTTTAAGCCATAGAACCTTAGTATTTTCTGACAGATACTTTAACATAAAGTTCTATTGAATTAATAACATATTGCCTTTACTACTATTTCATTTCTTTGGATTCTCTTTTTTCAGTGCTGTAGATCTCTAGGGGAAGATCCCATTTTTGGAGTGTAATAGATAATATTACCCTGCAGCTTTCTTTTGGAGTGTGATTGGGACATGGAAGTCCACTACATCAGCAGATCACATTAGTTTATGTAGATTTCCATGTCTGATTATTGAATATGATAGTAAATTATTTATCTTATTTTAGAATATTTAATTTTAATTTAGATTACTTTCATATTTCATGACTAATTACATATAATTTATAATGATTTTGAGGCTAGTTAGTAGTTGATATCAGGTATTCAGGGCACTTATGTAATAAAATCAATAAGCAATCTAAATGTTACTAATGCAGTAGACCTTTTTTCCTGCTTTTTCTTCAAAAAAAGCAGTATAAGATTTTAGAAAACTAGAAAACTATTAATTTATAAATGCATTAAGAAAGCTAGCTACAAATGAAATGAATACAAAACATAACTTTTAATTATTGGTTATTGAAAAAATACTTTTAAACTTGACATATAATGATGTCACTCAAGGCAGCCATATATTTTGTGAAGTTGAGTAAATTAAAGTGATTGAAAATTATTCATCTTTCAGTTGTTATCTAGTTGATCCAAGATACCCATATTTGTAAAGTAAAGCTCTTAGTTGTTTAATGAAAGAACTTTTTTGTGAGAATGCATAAGTTATATACATTTGTGTAACTAGTTTTAAAGAAATTAAAGTTTAGCAATTTATATAAAATAATAAAAATTATATACTAGCACATGTAAGAACAGGATTATAGCAGGAGCAATGGCCTACCATTTCATGATCATGTAAATATAACATATTTTACTGAAGTTTTTAATTAGTTTCTGTGTAAAAGACTTTGTATTTAAGTTGTATATTGCCAAAAGTATGAATGAGTTAAGTGATTTCTTACAGAGAAGATTAATAATTCATATTTTCATTATGCCATATTTGTGGAAGAGAATCAATTTAATGTGTATTACCACAGGGCTCCCATATGTTTGGAAATTAATAACCAGCAGGTACTTGATAATTTGCCAAGCTGTGTAAAAATGACCAGTATTCCTACAATGATTGCTCTTGATGTTTTTATTAATTACTGTTACCCATAACAGCATGAATACAAAGATGTGTTATTTTAAAAGTTATTAGTATGCAAGGGAGTTAAGATAGTTTTATGAAATCTGTTGTTTTATTTATCCAGATTCCTTTCTGGACATTTTCATTTTAAACATGTAGAAGTAAAATACTCCAGCAAAAGTTAAGTTGGCTTAAATGCTTTCAAAATCTAATTTGGCATGTTTATTCAAGTTGAAAATTTGATAATGAGGGATGACACTTAATGCCTACGTTCAAGTTAATGTTTTGATGATAATGATTGAATGTTGTTAGTACGACTATACCAATAACTGATGAAATCTGAAAAATGTACTTGATTTGTAATACTAAAAACTTATTCTAGAACCTAAATTTCATTTACTAGCTATAATTCTACATCATTTGCCTTTTTAAAGATGGTAACAACATTTAGATTTGTGATTATTTACAAAGCAAATCTCTTTCTTACCTTTTAACATATTAATATCATATTGCTGCCCTAAAGCCATTTTTTAATGCTTTAAAGTTTTTGTCACAGTCATTTTGAAAACCTTTTATCCATGTATTGCAGGGTTTATTCCAACAAGACCGCATTTTGTTTCAAAGTCTTCTACGAGGTCTCCCCGTACCTCCATTGCTGCCTATCTTACTCTTATCTGGCCTTGTTTTACAAAGGCAAACATCACATCTTATTTATTTTATTCTCTCACTTTCTTCTCAGTGCCTTCTGTGTAGTCTCTCAGTTCAGAGTATCTCCTGCACACAATTCTGTTTCAGTTTCAGAGACTGTGGAGTTAACAATTCATAAAGTTTGAATGTGCAACTCTTTGTTTTTGTTGCTACTGTTTTTATATGATGTAATCATTAACTAAATTCTGGGTTATTCCTCCATTCCCCATTCTCCATTCATCTCCTCTGATACTGGCTAATTTATTACATGAACACAATGTATCTCTCTATTTATTTAGATCTTCTCTAGTTTCTCTCAACAATGTTTTGCAGTGTTCAGTATATAGGTTTTGCACCTTTTGGGGGTTAAACGTACATCTAATTTTTTCATGTTTTTATCCTATTTTAAATGATATTTTATTAACTATTTCCATTGTTCATTGCTAACATATATAGAAATAGAGTTGATTTTTGTATATTGATCTTGTATCCTGTAATATTGCTAAACTCACTTGTTAGTTCTGATAGCTTTTTTTTCTTATAGATTCCATAGTATTTTCTACTTAGGCTGTCAGACTGTAAGTAAGGACAATTTTACTTCTTCTTTTAAAATCTGGATTCCTTTCATTTCTTTTTCTTGCCTTATTATACTAGCTAGAACCTTTAGTGCAGTATTAAATAGAAGTGGTGAGAGCAGACATCCTTGCCTTATTGCTGATCTTAGGAGGAGAGCATTTACTTTTTCTTCATTCAGCCTGATGTAAGCTATCGGGTTTTTGTTTTTTTTTTAATAGATAGCCTTTGTCAGATTGAGGAAGTACCCTTCCAATCCTAGTTGCAAAGGTTTTTATCAGTAAAAGATGATGGATTTTGTCAAATACTTTTTCTGCATCTATTGAGATGCTCATGTAGGGTTTTAGTTTGTTTTTTTGTTTTAACATCACTATTTCATATGGTGAAATACACTGATTGATTTTTTAAAAATAAATTTATTTATTTTTGGCTGCATTGGGTCTTTGTTGCTGTGCGTGGGCTTTCTCTATCTAGTTGGGGCAAGCGGGGGCTACTCTTCGTTGCAGTGTATGGGCTTCTCATTGTGGTGGTTTCTCTTGCTGCGGAGCACAGGCTCTAGGCACAGGGGCTTTAGTAGTTGTGGCACACGGGCTCTAGAGTGCAGGCTCAGTAGTTGTGGCACACGGGCTTAGTTGCTCTGCGACATGTGGGATCTTCCCGGACCAGGTCTCAAACCCGTGTCCCCTCCATTGGCAGGCGGATTCTTAATCACTGCTCCACCAGGGAAGCAGGGAAGTCCCTGATTGGTTTTTTTAACATTGATTTTTAGATGTTAAACCACCTAGCTTTCCCGAGGTAAATTTCACTTGGTCATGATGTTTTATTATTTTATATATATTGTTGGATTCAATTTGCTAAAACTTTGTTAGAAATATTTACATCAATTTTCCTTAGGGATATTGGTCTGTAGTTTTGTTTTTGTTTTTTCTTGTAATTTTTTTTTCTGGTTTTGGTATCAGAGTAATGCTGGCCTCACTATGAGAAGGTATTTTCTCATCTTTAATTTTATGGACAAGTTTGTGTAGAAATGGTATTATTTCTTTGTTCGAATTTTATTTTATTTTTTAATAGAGCGGGTTCTATTAGTTACCTGTTTTATACATATTAGTGGATATATGTCAATCCCAATCTCCCAATTTGTCACACCCCCTCCACCCGCTTTCCCCCCTTGGTGTCCATACATTTGTTCTGTACATCTGTGTCTCTATTTCTGCCATGCAAACCAGTTCATCTGTACCATTTTGCTAGATTCCACATATATGCGTTAATATATGATATTTGTTTTTCTCTTTCTGACTTACTTCACTCTGTATAACAGTCTCTAGGTCCATCCACATCTCTACAAATGACCGAATTTTGTTCCTTTTTATGGCTGATATTCCATTCTGTATATGTACCACATCTTCTTTATCCATTTGTCTGTCAGTGGACATTTAGGTACTTCCATGACCTGGCTATTGTAAATAGTGTGGCAGTGAACATTGAGGTGCATGTGTCTTTTTGAGTTACGGTTTTCTCTGGGTATATGCCCAAGAGCGGGATTGCTGGGTCATATGGTAATTCTATTTTTAGTTTTTTAAGGAACCTCCATACTGTTCTCCATAGTGGCGGAATCGATTTACATTCCCACCAACAGTGCAAGAGGGTTCCCTTTTCTCCACACCCTCTCCAGCATTTGTTGTTTGTAGATTTTCTGATGATGCCCATTCTTACTGGTGTGAGGTGATACCTCATTGTAGTCTTGATTTGCATTTCTCTAATAATTAGTGATGTTGAGCACTTCTTCATGTGCTACTTGGCCATCTGTATGTCTTCTTTGGAGAAATGTCTATCTGGTCTTTTGCCCATTTTTGGATTGGGTTGTTTGTTTTTTTTAATATTGAGCTGCATGAGCTGTTTATATATTTTGGAGATTAATCCTTTGTCTGTTGATTCATTTGCAAATATTTTATCCCATTCTGAAGGTTGTCTTTTCATCTTGTTTGTAGTTTCCTTTGCTTTGCAAAAACTTTTAAGTTTCATTAAGTCCCATTTGTTTATTTTTGTTTTTATTTCCATTACTCTAGGAGGTGGATCAAAAGAGATCTTGCTGTGATTTATGTCAGAGTGTTCTTCCTATGTTTTCCTCTAAGAGTTTTATAGTGTCTGGTCTTACATTTAGGTCTCTAATCCATTTTGAGTTTATTTTTGTGTATGGTGTTAAGGAGTGTTCTAATTTCATTCGTTTACATGTAGCTGTCCAGTTTTCCCAGCACCACTTATTGAAGAGACTGTCTTTTCTCCATTGTATATTCTTGCCTCCTTTATCAAAAATAAGGTGACCATATGTGTGTGAGGTTTATCTCTGGGCTTTCTATCTTGTTCCATTGATCTATGTTTCTGTTTTTGTGCAAGTACCATATTGTCTTGATTACTGTAGCTTTATAGTATAGTCTGAAGTCAGGGAGTCTGATTCCTCCAGCTCCGTTTTTTTCCCTCATGACTGCTTTGGCTATTCGGGCTCTTTTGTGTCTCCATACAAATTTAAGATGATTTGTTCTAGTTCCATAAAAAATGCCATTGGTAATTTGATAGGGATTGCATTGAATCTGTAGATTGCTTTGGGTAGTATAGTCATTTTCACAGTATTGATTCTTCCAATTCAAGAACATAGTATATCTCTCCATCTGTTGGTATCATCTTTAATTTCTTTCATCAGTGTCTTATAGTTTTCTGCATACAGGTCTTTTGTCTCCCTAGGTAGGTTTATTCCTAGGTACTTTATTCTTTTTGTTGCAGTGGTAAATGGGAGTGTTTCATTAATTTCTCTTTCAGATTTTTCATCATTAGTATATAGGAATGCAAGAGATTTCTGTGCATTAATTTTGTATCCTGCTACTTTACCAAATTCATTGATTAGCTCTAGTAGTTTTCTGGTGGCATCTTTAAGATTCTCTAGGTATAGTATCATGTCATCTTCCAACAGTGACAGTTTTACTTCTTTTCCAATTTGTATTCCTTTTATTTCTTTTTCTTCTCTGATTTCTATAGCTAGGACTTCCAAAACTATGTTGAATGATAGTGGCGAGAGTGGACATCCTTGTCTTGTTCCTGATCTTAGAGGAAATGCTTTCAGTTTTTCACCATTGAGAATGATGTTTGCTGTGGGTTTGTCATATACAGCCTTTATTATGTTGAGGTAAGTTCCCTCTGTGCCCACTTTCTGGAGAGCTTTTATGATAAATGGGTGTTGAATTTTGTGAAAAGCTTTTTCTTCATCTATTGTGATGATCATACGGTTTTTATTCTTCAATTTGTTAATATGGTGTATCACACTGATTTGCGTATATTGAAGAATCCTTGCATTCCTTGGGTAAACCCCACTTGATCATGGTGTATGATCCTTTTAATGTGCTGTTGGATTCTGTTTGCTAGTATTTTGTTGAGGATTTTTGCATCTGTGTTCATCGGTGATATTGGCCTGTAGTTTTCTTGTGACATCTTTGTCTGGTTGTGGTATCAGGGTGATGGTGGCCTCATAGAATGAGTTTGGGAGTGTTCCTTCCTCTGCAAATTTTTGGAAGAGTTTGAGGAGGATGGGTGTTAGCTCTTCTCTAAATGTTTGATAGAATTCACCTGTGAAGCCATCTGGTCCTGGACTTTTGTTTGTTGGAAGATTTTATATCACAGTTTCAATTTCATTACTTGTGATTGGTCTGTTCATATTTCTATTTCTTCCTGGTTCAGTCTTGGAAGGTCATACCTTTCTAACAATTTGTCAATTTCTTCCAAGTTGTCCATTTTATTGTTACAGAGTTGCTTGTAGTAGTCTCTTAGGATGTTTTGTATTTCTGCAGTGTCTGTTGTAACTTCTCCTTTTTCATTTCTAATTTTATTGATTTGAGTCCTCTCCCTCTTTTTCTTGATGAGTCTGGCTAAAGGTTTATCAATTTTGTTTAACTTCTCAAAGAACGAGCTTTTAGTTTTATTGATCTTTGCTGTTGTTTTCTTTGTTTCTATTTCATTTATTTCTGCCCTGATCTTTATGATTTCTTTCCTTGTATTAACTGTGGGTTTTGTTTGTTCTTCTTTCTGTAGTTCCTTTAGGTGTAAGGTTAGATTGTTTATTTGAGATGTTTCCTGTTTCTTAAGGTAGGATTGTATTGCTATAACCTTCCCTCTTAGAACTGCTTTTGCTGCATCCCGTAGGTTTTGGATCATTGTGTTTTCATTGTCATTTGTCTCTAGGTATTTTTTGATTTTCTCTTTGATTTCTTCAGTGATCTCTTGGTTATTTAGTAACGTATTGTTTAGCCTCCATGTGTTTGTGTTTTTTACGTTTTTTTCCCCTTTAATTGATTTCTGATCTCTTAGCGTTGTGGTCAGAAAAGATGCTTAATATGATTTCAGTTTTCTTAGATTTACCAAGGCTTGATTTGTGACCCAAGATGTGATCTATCCTGGAGAATGTTCCATGTGCATTTGAGAAGAAAGTGAAATCTGCTGTTTTTGGATGGAATGTCCTATAAATATCAATTAAATCTATCTGGTCTATTGTGTCATTTAAAGCTTGTGTTTCCTTAGTAATTTTCTGTCTGGATGATCTTTCCTTTGGTGTAAGTGAGGTGTTAAAGTCCCCCACTATTATTGTGTTACCGTCAATTCCCTCTTTTAGAGCTGTTAGCATTTGCCTTATGTATTGAGGTGCTCCTATGTTGGGTGCATACATACTTATAATTGTTATATCTTCTTCTTGGATTGATCCCTTGATCATTTCATAGTGTCCTTCCTTGTCTCTTGTAACATTCTTTATTTAAAGTCTATTTTATCTGATATGAGTATCGCTACTCCAGCTTTCTTTTGATTTCCATTTGCATGGAATATCTTTTTCCATCCCCTCACTTTCAGTCTGTGTGTGTCCCTAGGTCTGAAGTGGGTCTCTTGTAGACAGCATATATACGGGTCTTGTTTTTGTGTCCCTTCAGCGAGCCTGTGTCTTTTGGTTGGAGCATTTAATCCATTCGCATTTAAGGTAATTATTGATATGTATGTTCCTTTTACCATTTTCTTAATTGTTTTGGGTTTGTTTTTGTAGGTCCTTTTCTTCTCTTGTGTTTCCCACTTAGGGCAGTTCCTCTGGCATTTGTTTTAGCTCTGGTTTGGTGGTGCTGAATTCTCTTAGCTTTTGCTTGTCTGTAAAGTTTTTGATTTCTCTGTTGAATCTGAATGAGATCCTTGCCAGATAGAATAATCTTTGTTGTAGGTTCTTCCCTTTAATCACTTTAAATACATCATGCTGCTGCCTTCTGGCTTGTAGGGTTTCCACTGAGAAATCAGCTGTTAACCTTATGGGAATTCCCTTGTATGTTATTTGTCATTTTTGCCTTGTTGCTTTTAATAATTTTTCTTTGTCTTTAGTTTTTGTCAGTTTGATTACTATGTGTATTGGCATGTTTCTCCTTGGGTTTTTCCTGTATGGGACTCTCTGCACTTCCTGGACATGGGTGGCTATTTCTTTTCTCATGTTAGCGAAGTTTCCAGCTGTAATCTCTTCAGATATTTTCTCACGTCCTTTCTCTCTCTCTTCTTCTTCTGAGACCCCTATAATGTGAATGTTGGTGTGTTTAATGTTGTCCCAGGGATCCCTTAGGCTGTCTTCATTTCTTTTCATTTTTTTTTCTTTATTTTGTTCCGTGGCAGTGAAATCCACCATTCTGTCTTCCAGGTCATTTATGTTCTTCTGCCTCAGTTATTCTGCTATTGATTCCTTCCATTGTATTTTTCATTTCAGTTATTGTATTGTTCCTCTCTGTTTGTTTGTTCTTTAGTTCTTCTAGGTCTTTGTTAAACATTTCTTTCATCTTCTGAGTCTTTGCCTCCATTCTTTTTCCGAGGTCCTGGATCATCTGTGCTATCATTATTCTGAAATCTTTTTCTGGATGGTTGCCTATCTCCACTTCATTTAATTGTTTTTCTGGGGTTTTATTTTGTTCCTTCCTCTGGTACATAGTCCTCTGACTTTTCATTTTGTCTTTCTGTGAATGTGGTTTTTGTTCCACAGGCTGCAGGATTGTAGTTCTTCTTGCTTCTGCTGTCTGTCCTGTGGTCTGGTATTATTTCTTAATAATAAATTAAAATTTTACAGGTTAAAGTACCTGAGCCTGGTGTTTTCTTTGTGGAAGGTTTTTTTTTTCAACTAAAAATTCAGTTTTTTAAAGGGAAAACTACAGACTAATATCCCTCATGAACATGGATGCAAAAATTCTTAACAAAATTTTAACAAAATGAATAGTTATGTTATTCTTGTTGAGTGAGTTGTGGTAGTTTGGTAGTCTTTTGAGAAATTTATTTCATCTAACTTATAGAGTTTATTGGCATAAAGTTATTCATAACATACCCTTCTTATTCTTTTTTTTTTTTTTTTTTTTTTTTTTGCGGTACGCGGGCCTCTCACTGTTGTGGCCTCTCCCGTTGCGGAGCACAGGCTCCAGACGCACAGGCTCAGTGGCCATGGCTCATGGGCCCAGCCGCTCCACGTCATGTGGGATCCTCCCAGACCGGGGCACGAACCCGCGTCCCCTGCATCGGCAGGCGGACTCTCAACCACTGTGCCACCAGGGAGGCCCCCCTTCTTATTCTTTTAATATCTTTACTATCTCTATTTATGTCATTTCTCTCATTCTGTTTTTTGTAAATTTATTTATTTATTTATTCATTTATTTATTTTTGGCTGCATTGGGTCTTCATTGCTACATGCGAGCTTTCTCTAGTTGCAGCAAGTGGGGGCTGCTCTTCGTTGCAGTGTGCAGGCTCCTCACTGCAGTGGCTTTCTTGTTGTGGAGCACAGGCTTTTAGGTGCCTGGGCTTCGGTAGTTGTGGCACACGGGCTCAGTAGTTGTGGCTCATGTGCTCTAGACCGCAGGCTCAGTAGTTTTGGGTCACGAGCTTAGTTGCTTCTTGGCATGTGGGATCTTCCTGGTTCAGGGCTCGAACCTGTGACCCCTGCATTTGCAGACAGATTCTTAACCACTGCACCACCAGGGAAGTCCGTCTCATTCTTAACGTTAGTATTTTGTATCTTCCGTTTTTTTTCCCCCTGATTAGTCTGGCTAGAGGTTTATCAATTCAGTTGGTCTTCTGAAAGAACTAGCTTTTCTCTATTATTTTTGTATTTTCTCTTTTATTAATTCCCTTTCTGATCTTTATTATTTCCTTTATTCTGTTTACTTCATGTTTCATTAGCTGTTTCCTTTGTGGTTCTTAAGGTGGAAGCTGAATTCATGGATTTTAGGCCTATCCTGTTTTGTAGGTGTTTAGTGGTATAGTGTTTCGTGTTATAAATTTTCCTCTAAGTATTGCTTTAGGTGCATGTCATAAATTTGACATGTTTTTTTGTTTTGTTTTCATTCAGTTAAAAATGCTTTCTAATTTCTTTTTTGATTTTTCTTTAAAGCCTGGATTTTTTTATATGTCTATTATTTATTCTCTAAAAATTTGGGTATTTTCATAATGTCTTTTGTTGCTGATTTCTAATTTAATTCTATTGTTATCAGAAAACATACTTTGTATTATTGAATCTTCTTAAATGTATTGAGACTTGATTTATACCTCATACTATCATTTGTCTTAGTGTATGTTTTATGTTCACTTGAAAGGAATATATATTCTGTTCCTGTTGGGTAGAATGGCTATAAATATCAATTAGGTCAAGTTGGTAGTAGATAGTATTGTATGTCATTAATGATTTTCTGTCTGTTTGTTCTGTGAATTATTGAGAGAATGCTGTTGAAATCTCTGACTATAATTGTGTCTTTGTTTCTTTTTGTAGTTCTGTTAGTTTTTGAAACTCTGTTATGATGCACATATATGTTTAGGATTATTATGTCTTCTTGATGAATTGACTCCTTGTCATTATGAAATTACCCTTTTTATCCCTGATTATATTCTTTGCTCCAGAACCTACTCTGATTGCTATTAATACAAGTGCTCCAAGTTTCTTTTGATTAGTGTTAGTGTATTTATATATTTTTCCTGTTATTTACTTTTAACCTGTTTGTGTCTTTATATTTAAAATGGGGTTTTTCTAAGCAGCATCTATTGGGTCTTGCTTTTTTATCCATTCTGACGATCTTTGCCTTATAGTGAGGATGTTCAGGCCACATACATTTAATGTAATGATTAGTATGTTTAGGTTTGAGTTTAAATCTTTTATTGTGCTATTTTTTTTTCTATTTGTCCCATCTGTTCTGCTACCTTTCTCCTGTTTTCTGCCTTCTTGTGGGTTGAGTGTCCTTTATGATTCCATTTAATTTTTTTTGTTGCCTTATCAGCTATAGTGCTTTTTTGTTTTTGTTATTCTAGCAGGTATTTTAGAGTTTGCAGTATGTATCTTTAAGTTGTCACAGTTCATCTCAAGTAATATGATACCACTTCTCACATAGTTTACGCATCAACCTACAGTGTGTACTTATGTTGCTCTCCTTCTGGCCTTTGTGCTATTGTTGTCGTCCATTTTGCTTATATATGTATTATAAACCCCAGGAGAAATTACAGATATCCCCACATTTTGAAAGTTCACTTTACACCACTTTGCTTTTATGAAAGACCTACATTAGTACCTGTTTCCACTAACTGAAAGAAATCGGAAGAGGGTTTTCACTTTTACAAAAAAAGGTGGAAAGCAAAAATAGCGTTTAGCGTTTGTTTTGCAGTGAGCTGTTATAGAGGCAGCGCACATCCTGAGCAGCAAGAGTGGCACCGCCAAGCTCCTTCCCTGGGAACTACACTCAGCATCTCAGCATCAAGCCGCCATAGCTTTGAACTTTGTCTGTGAACATCTGTGTTTTATCTCAATTTATTTTGTGCATCCATTAGCAAGATGTATCCTAAGGTAATTGCTTCTTCACTTTATGCCATTTTGGCTTACAGAAGCTTTCATGGGAAATTTTGGACAGGAAGGGAAATCATGTATTACTTTTTCTTTAAGCCACTGATTATTTTTTAAAGTGATTTAAATAATAAATTTTATATATTTACCCACATGGTAACCATTTCAGGTACTCCTCTTTCTTTTGTGTAGATCCAGCTTTCTGTCTGATGTCATTTTTCTTCTGCCTGAAGGATTTCTTGTAGTACAGTTCTGCTAGTGATGAATTCTTTCAGTTTTGTATGTCCAAAAAAAGTCTTCATTTTGCCTTCATTTTTAAAAGATGTTTTCATTAATACAGAGTTCTAATTTGTTAGTTTTTCTTTCAGAACTTTAAAGATACTGTTTCACTGTCTTCTGGCTTGCTTATATTCTGATGAGAAATCTGTCATTCTTATTTCTGTTTCTCTGTATATAATGTATCTTTTTCTGACTGCTTTTTTTTTTTTTTTTTTTTGCGGTACACGGGCCTCTCACTGTTGTGGCCTCTCCCATTGCGGAGCACAGGCTCCGGACGCACAGGCTCAGCAACCATGGCTTGCGGGCCCAGCCGCTCCGCGGCATGTGGGATCTTCCCGGACCGGGGCACGAACCCGTGTCCCCTGCATCGGCAGGCGGACCCTCAACCACTGCGCCACCAGGGAAGCCCTTTCTGACTGCTTTTAAGATTTTCCCTCTATCACTGATTTTAAGCAGTTTGAGTATGCTGTGCCTTGGCACAATATTATTTATATTTCTTGTGCTTAGGGTTTGTTGATATTCTTGGGTCTGTGTGTTTGTTTACAGTTTTCATCCAATTTGGAAAATTTTTGTGCATTATTTCTTCAGATATATTTTTCTTTCCCTCTCTCTCCTCTTCTGAACTTCAGTTATATGTATACTAGGTGCTTGAGGTTGTTCCACAACTCACTGATGATTTGTTCATTTAAAAATCTTTTTAGACTTTGTGTTTCATTTTGTATGGTTTCTGTTGCTCTGCCTTCAAGTTTACTAATATTTTTTTTGGAATGTCCAAACTGCTATTCATTTCATCTGTGGATTTTTTAATCAAGATATTATAGCTTTCATCTGTAGAGATTCAATTTGGATCTTTTAAATTTTGTTCATGTCTACTTAACATATTAAATCTTTCCTCTGGATTCTCAAGCTTATGGAATATAGTCATAATAAGTGTTTTAGTATATTTGTCTATTAATGCTGTCATCTTTGTCATTTCTGGGTCACTTTTGATTGATTTTTCTCATATGGGTTGTATTTTCCTGCTAATTTGCATGTCTAATAATTTTTTATCTGATGTCAGACATTGTAGATTTAACCTTATTGGGTACAGGATGTTTTCATATTCCTATACAAAGCTCCTCTGAATACTTACCCAATGACCTGTGAGTTATGAAGTTTTCCACCCTGGCTGGTGGGAACATGTGATATTTTTGATCCCATGTGAGCACTGGTAGCTTTAGTATTTTGGGGCAGTTATTTCTCTGTCCTCAGGTAGTCTTCCTTATATGCATCCTGGGCAGATCTTTGGTGTTCTTGCTCTGTGCATTCTCTCCTCTCTGGTACTCTTTCCAGTGAACTCAACCTGTCTTGGCCTCCCCAGAGTTCCAGCTTTATCTCCTCAACTCAAGGAGACTGATGAACTTCACCTGGATTTACCCTGCCTGAGTTGCTACCTGGAAACTCTCTCCAGGCAACAGGTTGGGGGCAGTGGCTGTTGGCAGTTGGCAGTAGGCTCATCTTATTTGCTTTTTGTCTTTCAGGGATCTTTATCCTACATTGCCTGATATCCAGTGTCTTTAAAACCATTGCATCACATATTTTACACAGTATTTTAGTTGTTTTAGGTGGGAAGATTAAATCTGACCCTGGTTATTCTATTGTGGTACAAAGTGGAAGTCCCCTAGTTTATTATTACATAAACTTTTAAGAGTCTGAGCATTTTAAAAATTAATTTGTACAGAACTCAACATAGCTTTATTCCTTAATAGATTATGTTCCTGGTTCTAATATAGCACATGTATAAATATATTTTTTGTAGTACAGTATTTTCAATGAAAATTTGAATACAGAGGTTAATAACAATATTATTTTTGTTTTGTTAAAATCATTTAAAAGTTCTGACAAGCATAGATAGTTTTTGGCAACTGAATTAAAGTTTAAATGTATTTTATACATATAAGTTATATATATATTTATTTATTTACTAGGTCTTCATCCTCCTGGTCCACCTTTATCAAGACCTATTCTGCCCCGAGAACGAGGTGCTCTGGATAGAATTGTTGAATATTTAGTTGGTGATGGTCCACAGAATAGGTAATGTTTACTAGGGTGGTAGATAAATGAAAATGAAGAAAAGATTATTGGTTAGGGTATGTGTGTGTGCACATGTACTAGATGTTCTACAACTTTGTGGTTCTTGTTTCCTGATTTTAGAATGTAATGGAGTATTTTATAGCCCTGCAAAAGAGTACATATTCAATTATTTTTTAGTAGTAGCTTAAAGTATCTAGATAAAACATTTAAAAATATATTATATATAACAGAAAAACTATTGTAACTCTGCTATGTTATAACCATACTATAAGGTAATTTTTAGAGAAACTGAATCATTTCATTGATTCTTCTGAACTTGAAGAGCATGTAAATAGTGAAAAGTTGGTAGGTTGTAAGAAATGGAGTTTTATAAATGTGAGTACTGGACTTGACGGTGATAATTTTAATAACAGTGAGGACAATTTCATGTATTTGGCACTTACAGTTCCAAAATGCTTTTCCAGTTATTATCTTAATTGATCCTTATAATAACTCTAGGATTATAGGTATGATGTGAGCAGAACAATTATTATAGTATAGACTTTTGAGTAATTCTTAGGATATTCTTAGAGTAGATATTTGACAAGGTTATTGGTTAATATTATCGTTTTAATAAAGGGACTAGAATTTAATGTTAATGTAAAAAATTATATGTTATTCAAAACAGAGTATGTTGTTTGATAGGGCCAAGTATTTGTTAAGTACATATGCAGAGAACAGAAAGATTACATAAGTAGAAACTGCAGAAGATGTTTAAGTGTAACTGGGATAGATACAGGAATCATGATGTACAGAAATTAACCTTTGGACTGGACTAAACAAAATTAAATTCATTTCTTTACTACAAGACATCTCAGAGGTTTTAATAATACTGTGAATCTCTAAGAGGTTTCATCTTTTCCAGTGTTATCTGACCACAGATTTGGGGTCTGTCATCCCCAGGAATCTATGTTAGAAAACATTAAAATTTAAGTGTTCTGTTATCAGATATGTTTCTGCTTACTTAGTAAGAATATTTTCATTTGAGTGTTTCTTAGTTTATTTTTAATTTGATGTACAAATTATATTTTAAAATAGTTGAAATTTTGACTGTTAGCATGTTTAAAGAGTATTGTTTATTGTTTTATAAGTAATATCTAATCTACTATGACATGTTTAGCTATATTAAATGCTATGTACTGTGTACTTTAGCTGTGATGGCTGAAGTAGCCTCTCCCATGGGTTTTATCTGCATTTGTAACTGGTCTATTCATTTTTCCTTTTGGTGTAGGTATGCCCTTATATGTCAGCAGTGTTTTTCTCACAATGGCATGGCTTTGAAAGAAGAATTTGAATACATTGGTAAGAATTATTTGGCAGTTAGATTTAAATGTTTTAAATATTTCATTCTATGCCAATTCCCATGTAATGCCATTTTATTTTAGGTACTACTCTTTATATGTTGTTCAGGCATATTGTAGAACACAGAGCAAAGTAGGAAAGACAACTCAGGTTTATTTCTTCGTACAGTATACAGTTGTTCTTTTTTTTTTTTTTTTTGCCATGCGGTACGGCATGTGAGATCTTAGTTCCCCGACCAGGGATCGAACCCACTTCCCCTGCATTGGAAGCATGGAGTCTTAACTACTGGACCGCCAGGGAAGTTTCTAGGCCAGTTGTTCTTAAACTTCACTGTGCATCAGAATCGCATGAAGAGCTTTTAAAAATTGTGATGCCCAGGTCCCACCTACAAATAATCTGCTTTAATTGATCTGGGGTGGGGTCCAGGAATCAGCATTTTTTTAAAGCTCCTCATAATATTTTTATGTGCAGCTACTAGTACTTAAAAATATTGAGCTAAATTAATTATGCTTCTCAAATATGACATACTACATTTTTTGGGTCAAGTGAGCAAAATTCTGGATTTTAAGATACCTAATGATTCCGGTGACTAGAAATGTAATTTCTGTAACACATTTAGATCATTATTAATATTGTTTTGCTATTAGTTAACCTGCTATGTAGCTTATCTTTTCTGCTTTAAATTGATATTATAATTTTAATAATAATTAGAGAGTATGCTTTAAAATAAACTTTGGTTTGAACACCTGCCATAATATTATTAAAATCACGAGTAATTTCACAAGGGCTAAGTAACTTTTGAAGGTTTCTTTGACTGCTTGTAAAAGTAATCTTGAGAGTTACTTGATTAGTCCTTAAAATTTCTTTGGTTTTATGATTTTTGTTTTGTTTTTTTTAATTCTCTGCAGCTTTTCGTTGTGCCTACTGTTTTTTCTTGAATCCTGCAAGAAAAACCAGACCCCAGGCTCCAAGACTTCCAGAGTTTAGTTTTGAGAAGGGGCAGACTTTGGAAGGCTCAAGCACAGTTGGTTCCTTGCCCTCAGGAAGTGTGATTTCATCAGAGAACCAGATCAGTGAAGGTATGAATATGTTAATTTTAAAGTTTTGTCTCTTAATAATGTTTTAGACAAGAATGGATCAGATTTTGCAGCATGCGTATATCAGCTGTTGTTCTGATACTGTGGCCTCCTGTGCAACTGGTATGATGTGTTTCAGTTTTTTTTGTTTTTTTTTTTTTTTTGGCGGTATGCGGGCCTCTCACTGTTGTGGCCTCTCCCGTTGTGGAACACAGGCTCCAGATGCGCAGGCCTAGCGGCCATGGCTCACGGGCCTAGCCGCTCCGCGGCATGTGGGATCTTCCCGGACCGGGGCATGAACCCGTGTCCCCTGCATCGGCAGGCGGACTCTCAACCAGTGCACCACCAGGGAAGCCCCTGATGTGTTTCAGGTTTAAAATACAGGTTATACTGTGTTAAGCAGCATCTAGAAATAGTTAGGTAAATATTATTTATGGAGTTACCTCTTTTTTTTTTTTTTGCGGTACGCGGGCCTCTCACCGCCGTGGCCTCTCCCGCCGCGGAGCACAGGCTCCGGACGTGCAGGCCCAGCGGCCATGGCTCACGGGCGCAGATGCTCCACAGCACGTGGGATCCTCCCGGACCGGGGAACGAACCCGTGTCCCCTGCATCGGCAGGCGGACCCCCAACCACTGCGCCACCAAGGAAGCCCCTGGAGTTACCTCTTTTAATAACTGTTGGGAGATTTAACTAGTAATGTTTTCATGAAATTATTTTTCAATTTATTTAAATGAAGCAGTATGAGAATTATGAAACTACTACTCATAAGGGTAAATTTCTTATAAGCTTTGTAATTAACATTGATAAAAATAGGTTTGTGGGCTTCCCTGGTGGTGCAGTGGTTGAGAGTCCGCCTGCCGATGCAGGGGACACGGGTTCGTGCCCCGATCCCGGAAGATCCCACATGCCGTGGAGCGGCTGGGCCCGCGAGCCATGGCCGCGGAGCCTGTGTGTCCGGAGCCTGTGCTCCGCAACGGGAGAGGCCACAGCAGTGAGAGGCCCGCGTACAGCAAAAAAAAAAAAAAAAAAATAGGTTTGTGCCTACCATTTTAATGAATAGAAGTTACTTGAAAGCCGGAAACTTTGGAGTTGGAAAGTCAGCCTTACATTTTTTGGAAGACTATGTTGATAGGACTGGTGTTCCTTTGAAACAAACAATTTATTGAGGTCCACAAGATTTAACACTGCTGATGAATGCCTTTGTTGTAAAACAACCTTATTTTAGAGAAACTGAAGTTATCAGGATTCATTGAGTTTTAGAACTTTTAATTCTGTTTTAGGAATTCTTGAGGAAGTTTCATGAAAAAATGGAAAAGATGAGATGGAAGATCTGACTATTAATTGCCAGCTATTTCTTGTTATTAATATTGGGTGAGGAGCTGCTTGTTAAGCAGCTCTGAATTATGAAGATTGCTAAAATGATGACAAAGGCCCTGATATTTTGGTGCTTTACCTGGTACAGAAAAAAAATCCATATGGGAAGTTTAGTTCACATAGTTTAAGTAGTAGTCAATATGCATCTTTTTAACTTCTTGAAATTATCAGTTACATATATTTGATTTCTTTATAAAATCACTGAGTAGTAGAAAAAGTGCTTAAACTGAGAATAATATATGAGGCAGTAAATTTTCACGTATCTCAAGTTTAGTATGAAACTTTGAGTATCTTTTTTTTTTTTTTTAACTTCGAAGAATGAACCTAAAATATTTGTGTTGACTTGGGCTTGGCTTTTGGCTTACTAACAAATATCAAAATGAATTTGAATACAGATAGCCATGACAAGAGGCCTCTGTACTTTCAACACTGAAGCAGTGCATTCGTCTTCTCCAAGTCTGCAACATCGACTCCAAACACAATATCAGATTTTTTCTTTTGCTTAAGTCATGCTCTGAGCTGCATGCTGTCACATGCAAATCATCTGCTTTGCCATTGCAAGCCTCTTGGAACTGAAAATTAAAGAATTCCGTACTGAAGATGCCTAGAGGAAAAATTGGGGTACTTTCCATGAGTAACCTTGCTTATGAAAGCTAAAGTGAATATTTGAAAGCCAATAGTTGGGACAAAAGAAAAGAAAAAACAGCCAACAAAATAGATATCTTGATAATGAGTCCCATACTTTATATCTTCTGCTAAGGTCAAGATGCACAGTTAGCAAAACAACACCCAGCTATACCTTTCCTTCTCATCTAATCTAGGAGGAGCAATACCCCAGATGTCTCATTTTCTGTCAGAAATCTCTGGAATGAAGTCTAACTGGCTCAAAGTCAACCCTAATAAGGTAACGTTAATAGGTGAAGACACTGAGGCAGGGTCTGATAGTTCCACAGTGCTAGAAACGGAAGCGATTCCATTTGGTTAAGATAGTCTGTAGAGTAGTAACTTCTTCATTCTTCTGTTTGGATTCATCAAAATGGCTATTATGAGCACCTTTTTACTTCTTTGGCTTTCCAGAAGACTGAAAATTTTTTTGAAGACTCCTGTCTCAACACTGTTGATATACAGTTACCAATTCCAAGCTGGATTCTATTAGTAAACGACAGGAAGTATTTCTGATGAACGGATGAAGCTGCATTCATTTGAATGCTGGTAGCATACCTTTATGATTAAATTGAACTATGAAGTAAGGAGCATATCATCTCAATCAGCTACTCTCTCTGCTGACAGCCAATGTGATTAACGGCTTAGATTGCTGATTTCTACACTTTTGACATAGAAACTTGAGGTCTGAAAGAAAAACTTTCCTGTTTTAATATTTATATTTTTTTAAAGTATTGAAATAGCTCCTTGAAATTGCATTACTGAATTTACAGATGGAACCAAAAGGTAACTTTCTTCCATCTGAATTTTTTTTCAAAAAATATTCCACAACCATTTATATAAATCTAGAGTTAATAGAAGAAACCTTTTTTTTTTTCAATTTATGATGCAAGACTTTGAAATTAAGTTTTGTCTTGATCCTGCTACTGGAAGATTTTGCATTTAGGATGAGGCACAAGGCTTTTGACATTTTTGGACCACTCTTTAGAACAACATATGAAACCTTGGAAAGTTTTCATCAAAGAAGGAGACCTAGAAGAAATTCCTCCCATTAATTGCTCATTTGAATTCCTAGTATTTTTTCTAGAACTGTGTATACAGATGCTTTGGTAATAGACTATCAGAGAAAGCAAGATATTAGGATTGTCATTTTATCTAAAAGCATACTAGATATGGTATGGCAAACTAATGAACTGGTTTTTGGTTCCTCGGTTTCTTTTACTGTGAAATGAATAGTACGGTAATATTTGAGTCTCTGTTAAGCTATGTTAAAGTGGGTTTATCAGTTTTGCTTTTTTTAAAAATGTATTTTCCAAAATAACTGATACATAGCATTCTTTTTGTTAGGTATGGTAATAATTAGAGTACAAGGGTTCTACACTGTTAGTATTTTAGTAAAGTGATTTGGAGTTAGCATGTTTGAAAAATGTTAATATCGTTTTCATTGTTCAGTTATATTTGGCTAGATCATATGTAATTATTTTAGTAGAATATAGTTTTTATTCAACTGGCAATAACTTGCTAATAATAAAACTCGTGGCATCTAATCAGTACTATCAAAAATAGTGATTAAAATTTATATAAGGGGCCTCCCTGGTGGCGCAAGTGGTTAAGAGTCCGCCTGCCAATGCAGGGGATACGGGTTCGTGCCCCGGTCTGGGAGGATCCCATATGCCGCGGAGCGGCTGGGCCCGTGAGCCATGGCCGCTGGGCCTGCGCATCCGGAGCCTGTGCTCCGCAACGGGAGAGGCCACAACAGTGAGAGGCCCACATACCGCAAAAAGAAAAAAAAAAGAAAAAAAAAAATTTATATAAGGTGAAATTTATCTTGATCTGATTTCTGCTCTTCCTTTCTTTTAAGCAATATACTGTTACCATTAGCCTATGTTGAACTAGGGAAAATTCTATTTTTAGTATTGCTTATTATGATGCTCTAGGGAATTGAACTATTTGATAATATAAATTTTATTGAATTCTGTGTATTTATCAGATCAAAAAAACTTATACCTTTATTTATATTTAGCTATGTATAGCTTACTCAAGATGTAAACTTGCCTGTAGTATGGTTTTGCATGTTTGTTTTAGACATATAGATCTTTTAGCCTTTTGATTCCCTTTTCTAAAACACCTTCACCTAATAGTTTTACATTATTACTTAATAATGACATTCTAAAGTCTCATCTAATGGATTTGTTCACCAGTGGTAAATAATTACACAACATTCTGTGTGTTTAAGATAAGCTGTTTTCTCATAAGTGGTTATCATTTATTTGAATTTGTTTGTTGAACCATTGAGTTGAGTTTTGGGATGAAATTCATGTCTTTGATCCTTAAATATAAGTTGGCCATTTTTCTTAAGGCAGAAAAATCTTGCAAAAACTGTTTGTTTAAAATCTGTGAGTTCAAAGACAAATTGTCCATCTTAATTTAACAAATTTCCTTTGGGTAAGTTTTATAGTCTATGCATATAGCAGGTACTGATGTGTTAGCAAGGCAAAAAAAATTTTTTAAGTTATTGTAAAAAGGAATAAGAAGTAAGAATCTAAATCACTAAAATATGAGGGGTTTTGGAAGGTATAATCTAAACAGAATCATGTATTTTGCTGTGGAAGTTATGTGTTTCTTTTGGAGATATATGAAATTGTTTTGCTAGACTATTCTTTAATCTTCTTAGAAAGTTATCCTTTTAAGAGCTAGAATAAAAACCTAAAGGTAAGGTGATCTTCTTAGATGTTTTTGCATGTGTGTGGTTTACAGGTGAGGCAGTGGTATTCACTGTACAGTTAGACTCAGTTTTACGAGTTTGAGCTCTTGTCTCGCTGAACTGAAGCTTTGCCCAGACAAGTGGAAGCCAGTTGTTACAATTTTGTGGAAAAAGCTTCTCTCTCAAGGATATTGGGGTGGGAATTGGGCAGGGGTAGGAGTCAGGTAAGGAGCAAATCCCTTGGGTAATTTTTGTTTTATCACATTGTGATCTATTGTTTTCTTGGCATTACAGATATCAAATTTTAAAATTTTCTTACAGATTGAATTAGGTCATTCATGTAACTTGCATCAATCTTAGTCTTAAACTGGTGCTGCACAGGGAGAGTAGGCCTGTTTTATTAGTGTGAACATGAAAGGTGGTTTCTCTTTTGGTATTTTATGCCCAAATATTGACATATACTGTAATGTATTTTATACTACCAAGCTATTTTAAACTTCACAGAAAAAATTCACTGTTTTTATTAGAATAGGCAAATGATACCCCCCCACAGAAATAAAGTAAGTACTTTTGAAATATATTTAATAAACTTGTTATAAAGCTCTGTGGTTTAGTTATTAAACTGATATGTAATTAATTCTCTGTTAATCTTGCACACCTAGTTTACTTCAAGCTTATTGGGATGACCTCTCACAAAGTGGCATTGGCATCCAGACACTGAATATCTATGTCGTTTAGACTAGCTGATATCTGCATTATAGACACTATGACACATACCAAATTTTTGTAGTGTTAACTGCTATTAAAATTACTTTTCTAAAAATTAACCTGGGGGAAGAAAAGTAGTCATTACTAGGCTTTTTGATTGTTCTCCAGCCCTACTCATCATTTCACCAGTTTTTAGTCTTCTGTATATTTTCTGAAATACAGTGCAGTATTGATGAGCAAGTTTTGTATATAATGCTATTTTCTAATTATGATAGCACGTGGTATTTCTTAGAATTCATCTCTATAGACATTAAAAAGTTAAGTATTAGGGCTTCCCTGGTGACGCAGTGGTTGAGAGTCAGCCTGCCAATGCAGGGGACATGAGTTCGTTCCCCGGTCCGGGAGGATCCCACATACCGCAGAGCAGCTAGGCCCGTGAGCCATGGCCGCAGAGCCTACGCATCTGGAGCCTGTGCTCCGCAACGGGAGAGGTCACAGCAGTGAGAGGCCCGCGTAATGCAAAAAAAAAAAAGTTAAGTATTATAGTTCTTCTCTTTGTATTAACTACTTCTTTAAGATCCCAGAATTTTTAAATTAAATTGGATTTGACTGGGGATGTATCTGTTTCTGAAAATAGTTACATCACAGAGCTTTAATACAATAAATCATGAACTTTGATACCTCTCCTGTTTTAAGTTTAGTACTGAGGCAATCTGTCAAACAGAATATCACAAACTATGTGGGCCTGTGTTCACCTAAGCATGTTTATTGATGAGTTGAGTCCTGAATTTTGAGCTTTTTTTTTTTCATTTCATGTGACTTTATTGGAGGGCTTACTAAATTATAACCACTTGTAAAGTTCTTGGCAAGTAAGTTTTGCCCTATGGCCAGAGAGTTGTGGAAAGCCATGACTCTTAAAATTCTACTCTGGATAAATATGTGAAGGTAGAATTACAAATGGTTAGTGACTCCTGAAATTTTCCACTGAAGAGCTTGCTTGCCCTTATAGCAGAAATGATCTGTACATGTCCATAGAGTTTCATTTCACTTTCTGCTTTTTCTTTGAGCACTGGAACATTCAAGTAACACAACTCAAATGACCTACTGCTTTTCTGCTTTGGATTTTTGTAAGATTCCAAGTGGTGCAGCAGTGCCATTTTAAGTTCCTTTTAAGATAAAACTAGCATTTTTGTAACATGTGAACATTCCTCACTACTTTTTGTGAGCATGTGAAATTTTCATACAGTAAAACCTCATTAACTTGGATGTCCCTAACTATGCAATTTTGGCCTTTTGTTCTATATATAAAAAAAGAGAAAGAGATCGTAATTAATTCTGTAAACGGGTCTAAGATATCTTTTTTAAATATAATTTTTAAAATATTTTTCGACTCTTGGCATAGAGTGTGTGATATATAGATAATTTGTATTTATTAAAACTGATATGATAAAAACATGAATTTGTAAGACCTCCATGTCAATATGTGTGCATATAGCACATAATTTCTTTGCAGAACTATTAATTAATTTTATTTAGCAAAATTCTGGCCTGTACTATATAAGGAACAAAACTAGAACTTTTTACTAGTGTAGACTGACCTTTCCTCCAGATTTTTTGAATCATTAACATTTATAGTTTATTGCAAGGGATCTTCTGTGATGGTATGAAAATCGGCTTATTTGCTTAGCCAATGTAGTTTAACCATATTTCTTGTAACAATAATATTAGTTGCTGTTTATTACAAAAACAAAACAAACAAACACCTCAAAGTTAGGTTTTTATCTTTGATTTGGAAATTGGGTGGCTCAAAGCTTTCTGCTCCTGTCATTCCCTTTCCTATCCCTTTCTATAAACTTTAAAGAATTAAAGTAGTTATTATTGTTATTATTAAATTATTATTAAGAGATTTGAATTTAATGAAACTCAAAAGAGAGTTTGAAGGGAGTAAGTTTTCAGGTAGGAACCAAGACCATTACTTGGCCTCTGCTGTGGAGACAGGGGCAAAAGACCCTTCCCTTTCTCTCCCTAGCATTCAAGGTATGTAGCATATTCTGACCCAGAGGTTTAAATCCTGAGGACTTGTCTTGCAGAGGGATGAGGAAAGATTTGTCATGCCTTTGGAAAAGGCGGATCCAGACCTCCCCAGTCATGGATAATAGAGATGTAAATCAGTGTGGGAAATCACACCACATACACACACACAAAGGTACACATTTACACATTGGTCACAGCGTTGCCTGGACGCAAGGGAGACCAGTTCCTTCAGGGAACATAATCTGGTAGTTAATATATTTGCTGTTTTTGCTGGGCTGTTGTCTTATAGCACATAATTCTGTTGGGACTTTGATATATTTGGACATTCAACTTTCAAATCCATCTTGAAGTTCTTAAATATTATGAAAGTTCATATATTTCATGAACTATGGGTCTTTAGGTAAAAGTATGTTTATGGGTTTTTTACCCCCAATTTTTTTTTCCTTCATTCATACCAATTCATATATGGTATGCTGTAGGGAGTTAAGTACATGTTTTTTAAGATTTTAAGGTTAATGTTAGACCATTCTACTGTTTCTTAGTCCATGTTTGCATGTGCTTATCTTATTTAGTAGTTTTAACATTTGGGTATACCTAAAGTCTTGACTCTTTATCTTTTCAGAATCTTTAGAAGAACAAGATGTTCTAGATAACAGTACAGAGCAGACAGATGACAAAATACCGGATACAGAGGAGACAGACCCAGTGATTGAACAAGCATCTGGCACAGAGAAACCAGAGGAGAAGCAAGAAGAGACCGAGAATGAGGAAACCTCAATGAATAAAGCCAAATCAACAGTTCCCAGAGCTGATGCTATTCCTAATCCTGAACTAAGTGGGGAATCTTCGACAATGTAGTAAATGCTTCCACGTGCCTTCAACTGGATATTTGTAGTCTTGTTGATGTCAGTTATTGCTTTCTTAGGTGGTGCTTTCTTCTTTTTTTCCCCCTCTAAAGACATGCTTGATGTCATCTGAATTTCAGATTGCCTAGCTATTTCAATATGTCAAAGTTAGGTCTACTGGCTATTAAAATTAAAAACAAGTGATATCAGTAAAGTAAAATCCTTTTTAATGTATAAACCCCACACTGTTTAGACAGCTTTTAGGTATTTTTTTCCATTCTAAATGTAAACAAATAATGATAGCAGTTTTGTTTTTTATTTGTGACCTGTAAATACTATCCATTTTGACATAGGAAGAACTTTGGTTAGGAATAAGTTCTAATAGCGTTTGTCTTAAGGAATGAAACTCGATTAGGATTTTTAATACTACATCATTAAAATGGATAGAATTTTAACTCTTGAGATATTTTCCAGGGGGTAAAATGTCTATTTAGGCATTTATATTAAGAGGTATGAAAGTTATTACAGTAACAATATAGGCATTGGTATGAATTCTCAGTAAGAATGCAGTCGAACAGTCAAGTGCAGTGTTACTTTTGACGTCTCTTTTTTTGCACCTGGGCCAGAGGTACCTGATATATATAATTAGTTTATGTTTACATATTAACATATAGGAACTATCTCTGCACTTGACTGTACTTGAATTTTGAGCATTATTTATATTTGTAAAATAATGATGATATTATAAGTGAATGTTGTGCTCTATTGTGTATTTTCTTAAGGAAAATAAAGATGACCTGGCAGCAATTTCTTTTTGTTAAATACCTAGACTTCTTCAGACAGTATCTTGGTGGCTGACATGGCTACCTGAAAAGTCTTAGGAGGAAAAGCTCACGATTCAATAAATCAATAGATTCTGCTAAGAGCAAATTATGATCTTTTTATTCAGACTTGTTGCCTTTCAAATTCAGAGAAATAGTGACATTTAGAGGTTCTAATCAGAGGTTAGATTTTTCTGATTCATGAAATCCTTAGGCCATTTGTAGTTTTTAATTTTGAGAGACATAGTTTTGTGAGAATAGGCAGTTAATTATAGTAGTTCATTGGATTTAATATGTGTATTAAGGATTAACTGGGAAATTTTTTTGACCCAGAATAGTAATACTTGTACTTTAAGTACAGTGTTGTTATCTTTTCTTTCTTCCTTTTTTTTTTTTTTTTTTTTTTTTTTTTTTGCAGTGCGCAGGCCTCTCACTGCTGTGGCCTCTCCCGTTGCGGAGCACAGGCTCCGGCCATGCAGGCCCAGCAGCCATGGCTCACAGGCCCAGCTGCTCCGCGGCATGTGGGATCCTCCCGGACTGGGGCATGAACCCGTGTCCCCTGCATCGGCAGGTGGACTCTCAACCACTGTGCCACCAGGGAAGCCCCTGTTTCTTCCTTTTATCTCTCTTCTCTATTATTAAAAAAAATTCAAATCAAGTTATGCCAAAGGGAGGAATATATAGGAATGGTGTATATGGCAAGTATTTCTAAGTTGTACACAGTTTGTTAAAAATTTAATAAAATACCATTTGTTATCATTTAAAAATTCATCTTTATGATTTAATATCTTATATCTGATAGGTATTTTTAAGGAACCTAAATCTGTTAATAGTCTGAGGCATCATGGTATAGTGACCAGAGTTTTCAAGATTACAGGACTGGGCTTAAATTCCAGCTCTTCAGTCTTGGGCAAGTCAGCTGATTTCTCTGAGACTGTTTTTTCATCTATAAAATTGGAAGAATAATACCTACTTTTTCAGGTATGCGGACAATTAAAAATAATTTATGTAGTGTGCCTAGCTCACTGCCTGATAATTAATAGATATTAAGTAAATGGTAGCATTTTATACTATTGATATCCTTGTGAAATATGGAAGGTCTATAAGTTCTTCCTCTTGCAGATAAGGAAATGAAAAAACAATATGCACATATAATTCAGCTGTTCAAAATCAAGCCAAAGTTTTCTGCATCACCTCTTCTTTATCATATACATGTATATAAATGCATAGGTTAAGGAAATAGGGACCTGAAACTGTGGAATATAATACTACAGAATATAGACACTCTCTCTTTTTTTTTTTTTTTTTGATGAAGCCCATCTGATTTTTTGTGCGTTATTGGCCCATAACACTTTAGTAACACCTTGCTGAGTCTTCTTGTTATAAAACATTCAAATTCTGATGTACATTACTGGAGAATGAGGAGTACCTCAGAGAAATATAATTTAATGATAGAATTAAGCAGATATTATGAGAAGTATCTATGGAAGAAGGTTAAAAGGTAAATTAATGCAATGGGTAACATACTGTAATCATATAGTACCCTTTAAAATAGAAAAGTTTATCCTGACATTGTAATAAACAGCTAATGGTTGAAATAGTGGTAAAATTTCCTATTTCTGATTATTAAGACCAGTATAAATGAGGAAAAGCAAACTAATAAGTGCCGTTAGTTAGAGTGATCTTAACTTCCCTACTTACTAATGCTCAACAGGTCATCATCTAAATTTTTCCCACTATACCCTCAGCATAATCTACAGTCATGACCTGGCTTCTCTCTCCTTGGCTCTTCCACCATTATGCTGCAGTCTCAGGGCTTCTTTCAGTTCTCTGACCAAGCTAAACCCTTTCCCATCTTAGGTCTCAGCTTAAATGTTCTTTCTTCAGAGAGATGCCCTCCCAAGCTCCGCATCTAAAGCTGGCCTCTGCCTTTTACTCTGTCATGTTACTTTATTATCATAATGTGTAAGTATTTTATCTGTTTACTAGTTTACTGTGTCTCTTCAAGACTTAGAGTCTGTGTGTGCAGGGCTCTTGTCTTATTTACCTCTGTTTCTCCAGGGCCTAGCACAATGTTTGACACATTTATTATGTGAATAAATAACTTTGTTGCTAAATCCAGTGAAAACTCTCAGTCCTTAACTTATTCCACTGCTTGGCAGTATTGACGCTGTTGAGTACTTCCTTTAGTTTGAAACACTTTTTTTCTTTTGGCTTTTGACTTCTCACACTATTGTTCTTATTCCTCTGGCCCCTTTCTCTCAGTGTCCTTTGCAGGTTTCTCTTCCCCTGCCCATCCTTTAAATGTTGGTGTTTCATACTTTATACCTTGTCAGCATTTCTTCACTCTATGTATTCTCTCTCTAGAGGTTCTGGTCAGCCCCAGTGGATTTAATTACCATCTGTCTCTCCCATTCTCAGATCTTCACCCTTGATCTGTTTCCTTCACTTTAGAGCGATATATTCACGTGCCTGTTGGAATGTCTTTCTCAATCAATTTATTAAAAAATGAACACTTCAGACTTTCTGTGTTTCTCATCTCATCAAATATGCCACTACTCAAGCCAGAAACTAGAATCTGTTCACTCATTCCTTTACCCTTTTTCCTGTACCTTAACTGTCAATTCCTGTATCCTAAACATCTTTCAGTTATATTCTCATTTCTCCATCCCATTAACATTACTTAATGATAGTAAACATTTGCATTCTAACTATGTGCTAGTCAACCTGCCAACTGTTGTATGAGTATTATTTTATTGGTTCTTTGGCAAGAATCCTGTGAGGATTTTTTCCTCTGGATTATAGATGAGAAAACAGGTATAGGGAGTAAGCAGCTTGGTAAGTGGAAAATCTGGGGTTTGAATGCAGGCAAATGACTTCAGAAGTCTTACTTCTTATTACTGTTGTACTGCCTTCTAATTCAAGCCTCCTTCATCTCAAAACTGTCACTTAACTGGTTTTCTCGTCTCCAGTCTTGCCCACAGCTATCTATTCTGTGCACTGTAGCCTGAAAGAGTTTTCACAATTGGAAAACAAATCATGTCATACCATTGCTTAAACCCTATAATTATTTCTAATTGTTCTTGGAATGGAGTCCAGACTTACCCATATGGCCCACAAAGCCTGTGTAACTTTGCTCCTAGTTAACTCTGGCATTTCTCACCACAGCTACTGCCACTGTTCCTCTCCCCTTGTTCCCCCACGCTTTTAATGTAGCTATACCGTTTTCTGTGGTTTGCATATGCAGTGTTTCTTTCTCTAATCCCCCAGTCTCCTGGTACTCTTTCTCTGCCTGGGGTATCTTTCCACTCACATAGGTATAGGGACACTCAGTAAGTAGTTGTTGAATTCAACTGAAGTAGTTCCAGTTAGAACCCAGGTTTAGAAATTTTGCTAGTTATTGTTATTAAGCTTTTGCCCTTTATTCTTATAATTGGTCTTTCTCATTGTATGCATTAGACACAATCACTATTGTTTGGTGAACATAATTGAATCAGAAGAGCTACCGTTTCATGAGGTGGGGGGAAGATTCTAATTATATAATGATTTTTTCATTAAATATTGTATGCTAAGTGTTGGAAATACTAAATGACTTATACAAAGTCATAGGGAGAGCTAGCACCTGAGCCAAGTCAGAACTCAGATCTCAGCTCTTAATGTAGGATGCTTTATATTAAACCACCATTTTTATACATTTTACACACCATTTATATACAATCAATATTGGTGTTAGAGATTAAGATTATTTAAAATATGTAACATGTTTACTTCTATTTCCAGCTGACAGTAACTACTTAACTATCTTAAAACTTTTTCCTTATTTTTTTTCTTATGCCACTTTACAGTATTACTCTACAGTATTACCTGTTGGCTTGTGTGCAGATCAGTTAGCGGAAGGGTCGAAGAATGAGGATAATTTATGGAATTATGGTAGCTACTTTGAAACAATTATGGAGAACAGAGCTGCTTTAGAAAATTGAAAGAAAAATAATGTGGTAAGTCATCTAGTATAACTTCAGTTCATTGTAAAAATTATAGAAGGGATTTAGATATAGTTTATGAACTCCCAAAGAGCTATTAAAAATAATAAAAGTACTTATGTAAAGATAGACCAAGATAGAGATAGTTGTGAATCAATGATCTGCTAAATCTTAAAATTTGTAATTTGACTTGTTTCAAAGTTATTAAAGACCTAAATATATTAACTCTACCAAGTTAATAAGTAAAATGTGGACATAAAACAAACAGATTTTGTGTTGTTGCTGTAACTGCAAACAATTTTAATACAAGAAACTAGTGTCTTATTTTTATTTTTTTATTTTTATTTTTTTTGCGGTACGCAGGCCTCTCACTGCCGCCGCCTCTCTCGTTGCAGAGCACAGGCTGCGGACGAGCAGGCCCATCGGCCATGGCTCACGGGCCCAGACGCTCCGCGGCATGTGGGATCTTCCCGGACCGGGGCACGAACCCGTGTCCCCTGCATCAGCAGGCGGACTCTCAAACACTGCGCCACCAGGGAAGCCCTAGTGTCTTATTTTTAAACAGTTCAGTGATAGAGCTTCAGTTTCTGTCTTGATTAAAACCAGTTGAGATAATCACACAACAACATGGTCAGCTGAAGAGGAACAGCTGCTAAAAAACGGGAGCCCCGGGCTTCCCTGGTGGCTCAGTGGTTGAGAGTCCGCCTGCCGATGCAGGGGACATGGGTTCGTGCCCCGGTCCGGGAGGATCCCACATACCGCAGAGCGGCTGGGCCCGTGAGCCATGGCCGCTGAGCCTGCGCGTCCGGAGCCTGTGCTCCACAACGGGAGAGGGCACAAAAGTGAGAGGCCCACGTACCGCAAAAAAAAAAAAAACAAAAAAAACAGGAGCCCCAGTCAGTCTCTGTTCATGGTCACTTGGTCAGTTGACTTTATTATGCATAAAAAAAGATGGAAGCCAATGAGACTGGTTAACAAGTTTGCTGGGGACCTCCTTTAAAGTGTTTGATTAATGTCCACAGATTCAGGCTCTGAGTTTGGAAAGATAAACATATAAATATAGAAAAGTACATTTATGAGAATATAATCATAATAAAAATTGAAATGAGTACAGAATTAAACCTTATTAAATTGTATAAATCCATAAACTATTTGTCTAATTTCTTTCCTCCTCAGAAACTAATCTACATTTTCTACTTTAATACTATTTAAAAATTCCTTTAAAAAATTGTTGCATTTATTGGATAGTAGATATCCCTCCAGTTACCTTTATCAGTTTGCCTTTGTATGAAACTTAGATTCCATTTAATTTCCCATTCTTTCTCCTTCAAAGGTCCTGTTATATGTAGTTTAATTTATACTACTCATGTAGTTTTAGGAGAAGAAGATACTATCCACTTATATAGTTCTGTATTATTTGATGTTTTTTAAAACCTAGAGTTTCTGCTTTATGCATTTTTCTCTTTTTAAAAAGATAGTTATGCCTTCCTTTTTTCTTTGGCAGCACAACTGATAGAATCTGGAAGCACTCTGAGAAGATTAAAAAGAGTTCTCAAAAATCTCCCTCATAAATTAGTTTTTTAAGTTCTTATTCCAGGATTGTATGAGAATAGGCCAAATCTTCAACTGCTAAAGACTTTTACCAGATCCCTGGCACTTGATTTAGGAAAACTGGGAAAAATCATTTATTTTTGTGGAAATAAATATTTCTATCTTAGTCTGATTTTGAAGGATAAAGAAAGTGGGGAATTAAATGAACATTTTTTTGAATACCTATTCTTGGTCAGGCACTGTGCTCTGGGTACTTTCATATACGTTCCCTTACCATCCGTGTGAGACTATGAGCTATGTGAGAGGATGCAATCCTGTCAAGCAGGGATTAAACTAATTTCCCAGGATCACTTAGTTTATGGATATTTTAAATGGAACTGGAACCTGGGATCTTGAAGTCCTGTCCTTTTCACTACTACCTACGAGCCCTCCTACTTCTTTTTCTTTGGTAGCTGAAAGAAATAGACCCAGGCTCCTGGGTTTCTCATTTTTGTGATAACTCAGTTGTTACTTCTTCAGGGCAATCTTCTCTTAGCCTAACACTTGTCAGACTTTCCACTCACATACACTCTCCCCTTGAAATTCTTTCATAATATTATCTTTTGCACCAGACTATGAACTCCTTGAAGGCAAGGACACGTCTGGTTTTGCTTATTATATTCCTAGTGCCTGGCGTATAGAAGAGATAATAAATTATCTGTTGCATGGTAGTATGCGTGCATGTACACACACGCACAATGGGAAGTGCCACTGCAGTCTTAATGCAGATTTTATAGTGTGAAGAATTTTGCAAATCTCAAATTATTTGAATTATTGAGAAGGGAAAGGGCCAGAAAGCTTGTTTCTCACAATTTAGGAAAATTCCAATGGACACTTTTGTCTTTTTTTTTTTTTTTTTTTTTTTTTTAGTACATTGTCCACATTGCTGTTGGAGTTTTCTAAAACACAGACTTTAAAAATTATTGTAAGGCTCCTTTGTGTATGGCCAACTCCTTAGGTGGCTTGTAAGCATGCCTTCAGAATCTAAATCACTTTTCCGGCCTCGTCTCCCACTATTTTCCCTCGCACTCTGACCACAGATGAGTCTTTCATACCCCTGAGAGGTGCCCTGCACTGATCTTGCATGATGCTACTCTTGTCAACTCTCATTTCTTTAAGAACTAAGTCTGTCTGTAATCTGAGTGATTTCCTCAGCCTTCCTAAGCAGTCACTTGCCTTTTGTTCCCATTGTACTTTATATACCAGGTGTAACTTGTAGTCTCCTGATGTTTGCCTCCCTCATTTGATTGTAATTTACAATCATTTGATTGTAATTTACAATCATTTGATTGTAAACACTGAAGAAAGGCCATGTTTCTCAGTTTTTATTTTCTCACTTTTTTTCTCTTCCAACAAAACAGCACAAATTAAAACAAAACTAAAACCTGGCATGTTTAGAGAGTGGATTTCTATAAGAGATAGACCCGAGTTGATCAGCACTAGAGGTTGGTGTGCTACTTCCATCTGAAACTCCTACAAATACAGTAATTGGGGCTAGAAAGTGAGAAGGACTGGCTCAAGATATAAGAAAATGGAAACTGGGAGCACACTGAGGGTGGGAAGGATTCATTTGTTTTGAATTCTTAATGCCTGATATAGATGCTCAATAACTGAATGAACAGACCTGGAGAAGGCCTAAGAACTGGTGTGCGGGGGGGACCACAGTGTCGGAGCTCTTCCTTGACTCATGTGAGTCCATTATTCGGGTATGATTTCTAAATTGTATGTATAATTTGTGTTCTTTAGCAAACTCCCATTCTTGAAGATTCCTATACTCCCCCCACCCCTGATCCCATATTTTACTTACCTGTGGAATGGGGTTTTTAAAAATACCTTGTTTTTATGTTTATTTTATTTTTTTATTTTTTTTATTTTTTGCGGTATGCGGGCCTCTCACTGTTGTGGCCTCCCCCGTCGCGGAGCACAGGCTCCGGACGCGCAGGCTCCGGACGCGCAGGCTCAGCGGCCATGGCTCACGGGCCCAGCCGCTCCGCGGCATATGGGATCCTCCCAGACCGGGGCACGAACCCGTATCCCCTGCATCGGCAGGCGGACTCTCAACCACTGCGCCACCAGGGAGGCCCATGTTTATTTTTATTCATTATCTCATTTCTGACCATTTAATGTTGCAACTGACATTAAGTTAGGAATTTTCTGGATTAAGTTTCTGCTTTTTGGACATTGGTGGAGCTTGGACACACACACACACGCACTCTCTATATATACATATATATATAATTTAAGAATATTTCCTCTTTCAATATATAAGGTATAGGAATTCAGACCTAAAATTGAGTACTTTCCTCAAAAAAATCATTAAAGGCAAAGTTTGCAGTACATGGCAAGTATAATTAAAACTTGCATTAGTGTGGTATATTTTATGAATTATAGTCAGCTATGTTATTTTTTTCTGAAAATGAGAAAGGCTACTTGTGCCTTATTGTCTATAGCAAGAATTCTAAAGGCTTGGCCTGCCTGCCAAGAGTTGACATATTTTATTAAATTATAGTGGTATGCTTAAAAAAAAACCTTTTCCGGGCCTCCCTGGTGGCGCAAGTGGTTGAGAGTCCGCCTGCCGATGCAGGGGATACGGGTTCGTGCCCCGGTCTGGGAGGATCCCATATGCCGCGGAGCGGCTGGGCCCGTGAGCCATGGCCGCTGAGCCTGCGCGTCCGGAGCCTGCGCGTCCGGAGCCTGCGCTCCGCGACGGGGGAGACCACAACAGTGAGAGGCCCGCATACCGCAAAAAAAAAAAAAAAAAAAAAAAAAAAAAACCTTTTCCTAGGAACAAGAAGGAGTCTAATTTTGGAGTGAATTTGTATTCTCAATTATGAGTGTTCATACAGCCAAAGAATACATGAGTTTTCAGTATAGAATGTTGTGGATTTTATAAAATAACCTGAGAATTGGCTGAAATAAAATTGATATGCTTGAAACATGTTTTAGGTGGACGTTGTGTATTCTTTTCAGATTTTTTTTTCTTTTGTTTTTTGAAGACCTGGATTCTTTTTGTATGTTTGTATGATCTTTCTTCTCTTCAATAAGGCCGTCTCCTGTAGTTGGGCTTGATGGAATTAAATGGCGTTTTATTTATTTAAAGACAGCCACAGTCCTTACTGAAGAGTGGGGATTCTTCCTTCCCTGCTGCCTGATGCCCCACCCTGCCACACCTCCTCCCCTCCCCCAACCAGCAAAGGCAAGAGCAGCAGCTGTTCAGGTTTTAGGAGATTCTGATAAGACCAGTTTCTCCTCCCAGCACACAATTGTAAGCAGTAGTTTGAAGCAAGCATGAATGTTCAGCACTCCTTTTAGGTCAGGATGGCACAGGACCACTAAATTGGACAGTAGTGTTGTGTGTTTGGAGCAGGAAGAGGAGAAGGGAAGCAGATGACTTGCCTTCTAATGAAGAAGTGGGATTCACGGCTACTGTGTTGCAGATGAGTAACAAGGTATGGCAGTCAACACTTCTGTTTTTAACAGTGTCTCCAATAGACATGTAAACAATTCCATTTGTGCATTATAGGTTTTATTGTCTCCAAAGGGTGATTTATGACCTTATCTCTGCATAATTGTCCACAAGATACTGCCCTCTGTCAGAGGGCCTGTGGTAAGTTTTTAGACCTTTGTCTTCATTAGTACAGCAATTTTAGCTTGTGATCGTTGTACTAGACCTCACTGATAAGTTAAGACACTGCGAGGTTCATGGTGCTGATATCTAACCTCGCCACTGGCTTCTTGACCCTTCTGCTTCCGAAACATGGGTCAATTTTTTTTTTTAAACCCAAGGTAGAACTTCATCTATTTTTCACACACATTGTGGGCAGTTTAAAGGTTGGTCAGAATCAGATATTGTGCTTTCAGATTTGATAATGTATGAGTACAGAAGGATGACCTTTGATACATGGTCATACATCAACATGACATGAGCAGTAAATGCAGCAATTACCTTTACTACATTGAAATGGTGCTTTAGTTTTCAGCTTCAGAGCAATTATTGCAAAAACAACAAAAATACATTTAAGTTCTTATAACATTTGTAAAGTTAAGTGTCTTTTGAAAACAGTCCTAATTTATGCACTTATTTTCAACATGAGTTTGGTTTTCATAAGATGCAATAGTTCACTATCAGAAGATGTTGTTGACATGATAACATTAGACAGGTTTGTTGTAAAGCTACTTTGTGTTTTATAAATAGGTTATTTTTCCAAAGGATTAAATGCTGGTTCTGTACAAGTTTTACCATTTGGAGTTTAAAATGTATTGAAGTCTGTGCCCAGTGGTCATCTAAAGGAATATTTAGTGATGATAAGGATCTTTGTGATCACACACAGCTGCATGTAGCTTCTCCCACTGTCTAAGGGATTGTTGCCCCAGGGTGTTAATTTATATATTCATTTCTCCTTTGACGAGTGCCTTCTGTGTGTCAGGCACTGGAGATATAAAATGAGTGAGACATGGACTCTACTCTCAGGGAGTTTATAGTCTACTAAGTGGTTATTCTAATAGGTCAGTTCTATATTAGGAAGTCCAAGATGAAAAAGCAGTAATTTGACTTAGTAAGTCCTAAGTGAAATGTACATGGGACTTAAAAAGTCAGGAGACCAGGCTTGCATTTTGACTCTGCCACTTTCCAGCAGTATGACCTTGTGGGGAAGTTAGGTAAACTCTCTGAACCTTGGTTTCCTTGACCATAGAAAATGATATGTAGTACAGAGAGCTGCTGTGAAAAGTAAATAGGGAAAGTCTAGGCCAAGTCTGGCCTACAATGGGAAACTTCCTTGTCTACTTCCCATCCTTCCTTTATCTCCCTTTACACCTCTCAGCCTGTTTACTATTTCTCTATAAATTCTTCTCTTTCTGGCATAGAGGTTAACAGGGATTCAGGGAGTCCAAGGACCTCTGGAAATTTTCTGCAGAATTTTATATGTGTGCATGCACATTTTTCTATGCAGAGAATACATAGCTCTCATCTAATTTTCAAAGGGGACCATGAGTCAGTAGAGCAGGAACTCGTAGCTTTCTTCTAGGAGAATAGCTAACTATCAAAGATACCAGTTAACATTACTGTAATATTTAAATTAATGATGTTAAAAAAAACCACAATTGAATCTCAAGTACCTTTTCTTTGGGCATTAAAGAACCTATCAAATTATCCCCATGGCCAGAAGCTATATGCCAGGTACAAAGCAGCAATGGCTACAGCAGTGGCAAAATTAGTATAAAAGAGGAACTATAGTGTGTGGGTCTTGAGTGTTTTCTTTTTTTTCTTTTTTAAGAAGATGTTGGGGGTAGGAGTTTATTAATTAATTAATTTATTTTTGGCTGTGTTGGGTCTTCGTTTCTGTGCGAGGGCTTTCTCTAGCTGTGGCGAGCGGGATCCACTCTTCATCGCAGTGCGCGGGCCTCTCACTGTCGCGGCCTCTCTTGTTGCGGAGCACAGGCTCCAGGCATGCAGGCTCAGTAGTTGTGGCTCACAGGCCTAGTTGGTCTTGAGTGTTTTTAGATTGCTGTTAGCTTTATCAGTGATCACTTTTAGACAGGAGAATTGCTTAAAACTCGACAGTGTTAGTGAGATTAGTGAGATTGCATTTTGAAAATAAGGTAGGGGTATTGTAAGGAATCCCAAAGTATCTTACTGGATTTTGATGTTATAAATGTTAAAAGTCTCACCACCCTCCCCCCAACCCCCTACTTGTTCCCTCCCCATAACCCAGGAACTTCTGCTCATGCAATGATGTCATAAAAGTAGTTTTTTTCACCAATACTTATCTATTTCTCTCTTGGTTTTTAATATAAGAAATCTAAAGCACAATGATAAAAATTTTAGAAGCTATTTCACTGCATTCTATCATTGTAATGCATTAACTGCTTTCTCTTCCTTAGGTTCCCTTTTAGTCTTTAGTCCTTTTAGCTTACATGCTTTATAAATTGATAGGTACACAGTTGTATTCTTAAACCAAACTGTGTCTGAGCAAGGTGCTCTGTGTGGGGTCCCACTTGCCTCCTGTAGCTTCTCTCACATGAACTGTCATCAAAATCGTGAGTCAATTACTGACCGTTCCATAGCACCTGAAGCCATGGGCATCTGGTCACTGGGAAAAGGTTTGAACCCTTAACTTTTATAAACCGTGAAGCAGCTGTCAAGTGGTAATGAGTTTTTTCCCCTTACACTCAGGCAAACGCAGGCTGAACGCTTGAACGCCTGGTCTCCCTCCTTCCCCTAGTATCTCCTCTTCCATTTCTCCTTCAGAATATACCTTAAGTTTGAGTTTGTACATTTGCCTCATAGGTCTAAACCTGATGCATTGTAAAATGAAGTTCATCAGAATTATTTATGATAGTGAAAAAAATAGATGATCAAAATGCTCAGAAGTGGGTGAGTATTTAAATAATGCATTTAAATATTTTTGAAGTATTTTTAATAATGTGAGAAAATGCTGAAGATTTAATATTAAGAGAAAAGTGGATATGAGGTTACATGGTATATATAGTCTGGTCTCATATACAAGGATGTGGAGATAAATCTATATCTATATAAATATATTTATATCTATATAAATATATAAATATAGATCTATCTACAAATATATAGATATATGAGAGAGAAGAGTTTATAAAAATATAATAATATAACAAATGTTATAAAAATATAAGAAATTTTAACTAATTATAGTTGGGTTGTAGTATACGTGTTACTTTGTTTTTTCAACTTTTCCCCCTGTACTTTGAACATCAAGAATGTGCATTACTTTTTAGCAAGTCTAATTTTTAAAGGACAAAATTAAAAATCTAGAATGATGAGCTACAACAAATCACTGTGTTACAGAAAGATTTCTAAATTCAAATTAATAGTTCAGTTATTTCCAAATTCAGAACACTTTCGTATATGCAAAGTCTTGGGAAAGAGTTCAACTTCAAAAGGCAGAGGAAAAAATGAGTTTATCCGGGCAGTAAAAATATAGAGGGACTCCCCTGGTGGTGCAGTCGTTAAGAATCTGCCTGCCAATGCAGGGGACACAGGTTCAAGCCCTGGTCCAGGAAGATCCCACATGCCGCCGAACAACTAAGCCCATGCGCCACAACTACTGAGCCTACGCTTGAGAGCCTGCGAGCCACAACTACTGAAGCTCGCGCACCTAGAGCCTGTGCTCCACAGCAAGAGAAGCCACTGCAATGAGAAGCCCGTGCACCACAACGAAGAGTAGCCCCTGCTCTCCGCAACTAGAAAAAGCCTGTGCACAGCAACGAAGACCCAATGCAGCCATAAATGAATGCATGAAAAATGAAAAAATAAAAATATAGAGACCTCTGTTACTTTGGAATAAAGAATAGAAACGAATGCTTTCTGAAAAATATGGACTTAAACATTAGGGAGGAATCTGAGAAACTCAGATAATTTTTTTCTTCCAGCAGCTTAAATAAAGTACTCTCAGCCTGTAGATTTTTATGAAAGCCCCTGTGCATTTACATACTTTCTCCACCTTCCTTTCTTTGCACATAGGCATACATAGCTCATTAATTCCTTTAATTAAGAGGAATGAGTCAAAGGTTTTTGTCTTCTAATAAGCAGTTGCTTCGTTTTATGCAATATCGCACCATAATCTTTGCTCTTCCCTTAATATATTTCTTTGGAAATCTCACAAGTTGTCGAGACTGCTTCCTATGGATGGTTAAATAATTTCCTAAATCTGCGTTCTGATAAACATTTAGAAATAATCACAGTACAGTATGCAGTAATGTATCTTAGTGCAGATTGCTCTGGAATTGTCATATGATAGCAATCATAGCAAAATCTGACTCAAGCTTCCCAAACTGAGAATTTGTGGCAGTTTGTGATAGAGATGAGAATGAATTTCATGATTTAGAAAATTAGATAGGTAAATTTAGAATACATTTAAGATTTTGTAGAAATATTTACTTTATGGGTAGTTATTTTAAATGTCTATTTATGTAGGCTAGTGTGCCTGGAGGCCCTCCTGATGTGCTGGTTTCCTACTGGGGAAACCATAGTTGACTAAATACTTAATATATACCCAACCTGCTGTAAGACATATACACAGTGTCATTTGATCCTTAGAAGAATTCTTTGAAATAGAAAATTATTTATCTCCGTTCTTTAGATAAGGAAACTGAAGTTCCAGGAAATTCAGTCACGCATGTAAGGTCACACAGCTGGTAAGTGGGAAAGGCAGTATTTGAACCTAGGTTGATCCATAAATGTTTCACTGTATCACACCACCTCCAGTCTTATCCATTTGTTCAAGTTGACTTTTTACCAGCAATACTCTCTTTACTTTATATACTTTAAAGTGATTAAAGTATCCTGTAAAAATGTTCCAGAGTAATATTCTGAAGGAAATCTTGAAGAGTCCCTTTGGTAAGACACTCACTCCTTGGGTTGCCCAGATTTTGTGAAACAGTATTGGAGATGTTACTATTATTTTAGAAGCTAAAAAATACGATACTGCTTGCTGGCTCCTCCTCCACTTAATAAGGAGCAGTGCGCATTCTTTCCGCTTTCACTGTTCGCTGTGTCTCTTCTGTGCTAACGTACAGAGTTGACTTGATTTGTGACAGCAGCAGAAAAGGTGAGTATACGTCGCTCAGTACGTAAATTACCTTTCTATTCTTGGTACTAAGAGAATTTCTAAAACCAACATCTAAGTTCTTTGATTCTGTGCCCTTAAAAAATTTGTCTTTCCAATGAGATTTTTACTGAAAGTACTGAAAAATATCTAATATTTCTTGTCTATCGAAATGTTTTTCTGAGTACATGTCAAATGCTGGTTTGGTTTATACAAAGGATGCAGATTTCTTCCTGGATTGCACTTTCACTGAGGGACTAATTGTCTCTTATGTACCTTCAACTCTCCACTTAGAACAGTTCTTGGCAAACAGTACGTTCTCCATGCGTGTTTGTTGAATTGTAATTGTTTCTAGCAGGACACTGTGCCCCTGATACAGATGCTTATCTTCTCTGAAATTTAAGATTTTTGAATGAAATGAAGAAACCTTGATTTTGGATTCTTTGTGCATCTAGGTCTTCATCTGAAGCCAGGGATGGAAGGGTACAGACTGCTGCTTTCCACAGCTCCCATGCCCTTGGGCTTTACCTAGAGGTCTAGGCATTGATGACCAGCTGCCTTTCTCCACTTAACCTTTGGTTACAGGCACTGGCCCCACAGAGGTCCTCACACTAGTCAGCTGCCTTGTCTGGCCCCTCTCCCCTTCCTTCCTCTCCTGTCCTTCCTCTGTGATCATCCTGTGCTCATCCAGCACCTGCATCCCCAGTGCTTTGCATGTCCTTCTATTGAATTTGGGGTTGGTATCAACATTTCTCCTAGTCCTTTATGGCTTTTGCATGTAGTTTTCATGACTCTTGATTCTTATGTGTAATTCATGCATTGTGATGGTTCTATCACAAAGAACATGCATTCTACACAAACTTCTACTAACACATGTTGCTGTCAAACATTATCACCAGATGTTTGGGAAGGCAAGTAAGGAAGTAGTTCAGGGCTGTGAGACTCAGGCCCTCCCAGAAAAGTGATGAGGAACTGGGATGTCCTATTGCTTCCAGTCACTTCAACAGCCTCCGCCTCTCCTGATGCCTCCCAAGAGTGTTCTGAGGCCACCTCCATCAGTTTTCACAGGATATGGCATGTTTCCTAGCAGCCTAGGGAGTTCTAGTTTTCATGCTGTGCTCCACAGATCCCCTAGACTCCACAGGCCCTTCTGTCGTTCCTCGAACATTTGACTCAACTTCTAATGCAGATGTGTAGTGACTTTAAAGAATGTACACACAATGTATTTTATAACAAATTTTAACACTGGAGGCCACTAAGTTGTGTTCTCACTGATGGATTGATTTCACAGTGCATAAATTTTATGAATTAGAATTTATAAAATAAATTCATTTGTAACCTAGATGTTGGCTGTCTCTGTGAGCAGTCTCTAATCTCACTCCATGCTGTTCAGACCTGAGCTCTGTGTCTGTTCTTCTTTCAGACCCCAGGCCCTCTCATCTCTCCTCTGGGTTATTGTAACAGGCACTCATCCACTTGCTTCACAATCCATTCCCAGCAGCAGCCAAAGTAAGCCTGTTCATAGGGTCTGATGACTCCTGTACTCAAAAACCTTCCCTTGGTTTCTCATCTTTTTTTGTTCTTGTTGTTGTTGGGTTTTTTTGAGATATAATTGACACATAACATTGTGTAAGTTTAAGATGTACAACGTGTTGATTTTATATAATTATAAATTGTAAAATGGTTACCACCATAGTATTGGCTACCCCTCCATCCTATCACATGGTTACCATTTCTCTTTGTGGTGAGAAAGTTAAGATCTACTCTCTTAGCAATGTTCTAGTATATGATACAGTATTATTAGCTACAACCACCATGCTGTGTATTAGATCCCCCAAATTGTTCATCTTATAACTGGAAGTTTGTAACCTTTGACTAATATCTCCCCATTTCTCCCACCCCCCCCCAATCCCTGGTAACAACCACTCTACTCTCTATTCCTCTGAGTTCATCTTTTTAAGCCTCCACATACAAGTGATATCATACAGTATTTGTCTTTCTCTGGCTTATTTCACTTAGCACAATGCCCTCAGAGTCCATTCATATTGTTGTAAAGGGCAGGATTTCTTCCTTTTTATGCTTGGATAATATTCCATTATGTATGTATCACATCTTCTTTTTCCATTCATCTGTTGACAAACATTTAAGTCCATAGTTTAGATTCACAGTTCTCCATATTATTTAGAGTAAAAGCCCAAGACACTGCAATGGCTTATAAAGTCCTACACTATCCACCCTCACCCCCTGCTTGATGTTCCTGTTCTTACTATCCCATCTCTCTTTGCCCTCACTGGCCTCCTTGGCCTTCCTCTAACATGCCAGCTGTACTCCTGCCTCAGAGCCTTTTCTCTTAATTGTCCCTCTACCTTAAACATTTTTGCTTAGCTGGGTCCCCCATCCCCAGGTCTTTACTCAAATATCAACTTGCCTTACCTAACCTGACAACACCTTCCTTAAAATATCCCTCCATTCCCTTTCCTGCTTTTTTCCTCTGTTAAAGGAAAAAAGGAAACTTTAACGTCTAAAACTTCTCTATTATCACTAATATTCAATAACAATATTATCACCATCTAACGTGCGTATATTTTGCATCTTTGTTTATTGCACCCTTTCCCCCTGTAGAAAGTAATCCATGTTGCCAGAAATTTCTGAAAATTTTGTTCCCTGCTGTACTCCCAGTACACAGCAGTTGGTAGGTTATCAATAAATATTTGAGTTCTCTGGAAATAATCCATGAGCCCCAGAACGTTAGTAAATAGACTAGATTTTTCTGGGACTTTTGCAGGGGAGATGGACAAGGTGGTTTATGTCCAAGGGGAGATTCTCCTTTCAATTATTCCTTTCCTAAGAATAGAGACCAAATTGTTTTGACTTAAGAGAGCTGCTCTCCCAGTGCCTTGGACATTACTATAAACAGTCCCTTTTTAGGTCAGTACAACATTTAATCAAGCAGATTAAGTTATAATGTTTATGAGGATCTGAGAGTGAGATGTGCCATAATGCAAAAGTCAAGTGGATTTTGGAGGAAAATAGATTTATGAAAATTCTTTTTACTATTACCTGAATGCAATGATCTAGATAAGCTAAATAAGTAACTCTATTTTTTCCCTATTTTTCCTAACCCCCAGCCACCAACTGCCTCCCCCCTCATCTCCATCCCCATCCCCCAACCGATGAAGTAAAGCCAAACTTATTGTCCAAATGGTGGATTACCCAAGCCGTTTGCTTTTCCTCATGCCCTTTGTGTTTATAGACTTCTGGCCAATTCTATTGTTCCCCACCTGGAATGACAATATGAAAAGAATTAAGGCAATTAATGTTATCACTTATGGTAAAAAGTTGGGTGAGGAAGAAAAGAACAATTATTGGCTAAAAGGAAATTTGAAGGGTTCGTATGGATTGTCCCTCCATGTATTTTGTTAGCATATACAATTGATAGCAATACTAATGCATTAAAAATGATATTCTTTACTTCCCAGTTTGCATTTTTAGCTCACATGTATTTCATTAACACACATGAGCAAGAGCAATACACACATAGCAACAAATGAGCTTTCTTTACCAGCCATTGTGCGAAGTTAACAAGTGGCTATTTTTAAGGCTGATCTACTAGTATATGTAAATGTAAACACCTCTGTATGCAGTGGTGACATCTTTAAGTAATTGAAAGCTCAGCATGAAAATTGTGTCCAGCTTTAAAATCATTCTCAGTTAAAAGGTTAATCCTTTTAATAGTTAAATAGGCTGTCCTCTCAGATATATCTCAGAGAAGAGAATTTATTATATAAGGTATAATCTCATTGGGTATGCAAGGTAAATAACCTCATTAAGACTGGAATGTGAAGGAGATACACTACCATTCAAATAGGGCAAAAGGGGGCCAACAAGTTAAAACAAAAGGCAGTTATGGAAAGTCAACCACTGCTTTTATTTTGTGTTTCATATTTTGTGCTGAATAAGCAGATTAAAAGGGTGAGCTGCTTAGCTTCAAGAAGAGCCTAAAGAAAAGAGGTCTGCCCCAGCCATGGTGTTCACGTTCATGGCCTTCTGCTACATGCTGGCGCTGCTGCTTACTGCCGCACTCATCTTCTTTGCCATTTGGCATATTATAGCATTTGATGAGCTGAAGACTGATTACAGGAATCCTATAGACCAGTGTAATACACTGAATCATCTTGTCCTTCCAGAGTACCTCATCCATGCTTTCTTCTGTGTCATGTTTCTTTGTGCAGCAGAGTGACTTACACTGGGTCTCAATATGCCCCTCTTGTCATATCATATTTGGAGGTATATGAGTAGACCAGTGAGGAGTGGACCAGGACTCTATGACACTACAGCCATCATGAATGCAGATATTCTAGCATATTGTCAGAAAGAAGGATGGTGCAAATTAGCTTTTTATCTTCTAGCATTTTTTTACTACCTATATGGTATGATCTATGTTTTGGTGAGCTCTTAGAACAACACTCACAAGAACTGGTTCAGTTAAGTGCATGAAAAAGCCACCAAACAAAGGGATTCTATCCAGCAATATCCGGTTTCCAAGAGTAGCCTATGGAATTTGATCAGTTACTTTAAAAAATGACTCCTTATTTTTTAAATGTTTCTGCATTTTTTGCTTGTGGAAAGACTGTTTTCATATGTTATACTTGGATAAAGAATTTAAATGGAATTATGTATAAATTAATATAAAATGATACCTCTGGTGTTGACGGGTTTGAACTTGCACTCCTTAAGGAACAGCCATAATCCCTTGAATGACTGCATTAATTATTGACTGTCCTTAGTCCATTGGAAGCTTTTGTTTATAGAAGTTGTAGGGCTCATTTTGGTTTTATTGAAATGCCATTTAATTATAAATTAGCTGTAGATATCAGGTGCTTCTGATGAATTGAAAATATATATCTGACCTGTGGAAACTTCATGGGTTTCCTCATCTATCATGTAGGTGATTATATATGGATGCATTAAAAAAATGAGTGGGATTTTTTTCCCTTTGACTTGAAATATTATCCCTGTATATTGCATGAATGAGAGATTTCCCATATTTCCACCAGAGTCATATACTTGCTTTAATTCTTAAGCATAAGTGAACATGATACAAAAATATATGCTGACTTACTTGTGAAGAATGCATTTAAAGCTATTTGAAATGTGTTTTAATTTGTGAGACATTACTTATTAAGAAATTGGTTATTATACTTAGTGTTCTAATCTGGTGGTAAAGATATTCTTAAGAGTTTGCAAGTACTTTAGATTTTCAGAACTGAATGAGAGAGAACATTGTATAACCGTCCTGCTGTTCCTTTAGTGCAATACAATAAAACTCTGAAATTAAGACTTTAAAAAAAAAAGAAAAGAGGCCTGGATAAATCCTTTTGGTGAAAAGCAACAGATTAGAGTATAGCCTGTTGGTTATGCATTAGTTGAATAATCTCAAAGAGTGGAAATTTTGATTTCCACGAGTGTGTCTTCAAAGGGCTATAAACAGAGTGATCCTTCCTGGATCTAAAACCCTGATAGACCTTGGACACTTGTTTCCCGAAAGCATGGGTACCCCTGATGGCTGACTTGATTAATTGTTCTCTCGTTTGACTAAGCTCCCTTGTTATGTTGTAATTTCAAAATCATTACACTATGAAAAATTCCTCTTCCACGTAAGGTATTGGACAATGGTCTCCTACCAATTAGTATCTACATTTATTGTCATCCACATCTATTTCATCTACTGTTATTGTCGTTTATGTATCATTAAAAAAATTAAATTGCTCTTGAGCCTCCAAAATTGAATATTCCTAAAATGGAAGAGCTAGATGGGGCTTGGAGGTTATTTGGTTCAGGCTTCTGCCTTTAGATGGTTAAAGAAGTAATGCATAGGATTCTCAGATGTATTCTATGTTCTCAGAAAATACCATGTCAACACTTGGATGACAGCTTTTCCAGGGAAGTCTGTAGTATGTTTCTGTAACAGGAATTAGCTCTTATGCAACTGGTAATTAGGAGAATGAGGCCAGTATAACTCAGAAGTCATGTTGGTCATACGTGATTTTCCTCAGATCATTAATGTTTTGCATCAGCAAACAACAGCAGCTGAACGCAGGAAGTTAGAAGAACACAGAATATAGAACCTACAGCCAAACTAAGTTAAAGAGAAGACCAACCTGTGAACAGTGTGGCCAAGTGCTTTGTCTTAGAAGTGCTGAGTGTGTAGTTCTCTCTGATCTTTGGGTATTTGGCTCTTGTCTTCTCAAATCAGTAGCCTCTATCTTTCATTTCATCCCTTCCATCAAGCTGTCTTCTCTCTCTCTCTCTCTCTCTCTCTCTCTCTCTCTCTCTCTTTATTGTGGTGAAATATACATCTTTTTTTTAAAAAAGGTAAAAATTAGGGCCTCCCTGGTGGCGCAGTGATTGAGAGTCCGCCTGCCGATGCAGGGGACACGGGTTTGTGCCCCGGTCCGGGAGGATCCCACATGCCACGGAGCGGCTGGGCCCATGAGCCATGGCTGCTGAGCCTGCGTGTCCGGAGCCTGTGCTCCGGAATGGGAGAGGCCACAGCAGTGAGAGGCCCGTGTACCGCAAAAAAAAAAAAAAAAAAAAAAAGATAAAAATTCCTGTGTTTGCAGTAGTCTTTTAAATTAGGAAGTTAACGACTTCTTTTTAAAAACTGAAAATATTTTTATTAGGTTTATTATTCTCTGTGTTGGTGTTTTCATTATAAAGTTGCTTAAGTTTTGAGTGGTTTGCTACTTTTTTTTCCTATAAATCCTGTGATTTTGCAGAATGCAAGTATCATTTGAAACGCATGTATCTTATAGTAGAAGAGCTTGTATTTCATTTTCTTAATGCATGTTGCATGGCTGTTATAACTGATCATGTTCAGGGTTTGTCCTAGGAAGCTAAACTAAGGTTGGAGCAGGATTATCTATAAAGAATGTAACAGGAGGAAGTTCCAAGATCAGCCAGGAGACTTGCTGAAGTTTTTGTGGGTTTATTAGTGTCAAAGTTCAGAAGTCTCACAACCTATCCGTCTTGGTGCAATGTTCTTATTCCTCAGCCTCTTCTACTTCCAGTGAATGAGATATAAAATGCTGCCTAGGCTTATAGTGGTGACTTCTCTGAACTTTCCCACGACCGGTAAAAATAATTTTTGTGTCAAGAATATAGTTTGTTCAGTATACAATGAAACCTCTTTCTAAACCTTTTTCAGTTACATAAGAATTCTGTATTTTCAGGTGGGATTTTTATCTTCTGCTCTCTCCTCTGGCCCCCACACAGCACTCAGGACTCGCCCTGTCCTGTAATGCTTTCGCTTGTTACTGGTTGGGCAGATTACATGGACGTGATCTCATGGGTGCTATTTCAACTCAGTGAGCATATATTCTTACTACATGTAGGGAACCCTGCTAATGAGTTCCTGTTAATTCTCCCAGATCAGAAATGGTTGTCTTATCAGAGACCTTCTAGAGGTAATGCCTTAAGCCAAGACAGCAACCGGACGGAATAGGGACTCAAGTATTCCTTAAGTGTCTCTTAAATCTCTTCAGGGACCAACCCTGATATTTTCCTGGATGACCTATTCACTATGGTGTCTGCAGGCAAGCTAGGATCCAAGAGAAGAAAGGTGTGGAGCTGATGGGCATCCATACCACAGAAGCTACCTTTATTTGATAACTGGTTTCATCCAAGATGTTAGTTTAATGACATGTGTGTGGTGGGTGTGTATGTGTTCAATTATTCCACAAAAGACTGTGAAAACTTCAGTGTCTCAACAACTAAATTTCTCTGCGCACAAAGCCACAGGGCTGGCCTGGGATAGTGAAATTCCCATGAAATTGAATTGATCCTCAAATTATTGCTTAAATGATAGGACAGTTAGAACTTAAGAGCATATTAATACTAATGGGAATTCTTTAGCTAATGCTGTGAGACCAGTTGCAAACTGCACTAGGCAAGCTACAGAAAAAAAACCATTATGGCCTTCTTTTCGTCGATGCATGATTTGTTTTATTTAAAACATTTGAGGCTTAAAGTTTTTATACCATGCTCTATGAATAGAAGTGTAATGAGGTTGAAAACCAAAATAGTGCTCACCACTATTAGAAAAAGAAAAAGGAAAAAGAAGCTTTAGCTGAATGCTGCCCATTTGAATCCCTTTTTCTAAAAATCCAATTTAATTTTTTATTTCTTGTCTCATTAACCTCAAGATTTAGAAAATAGAATGCTACCTGAGTAAAGTAAGAGTGACAATGCAAAATATTTTTTAAAGGGCTTAGTTTTTCTATTGATCTTCTCTTAAACATTTTAAAATTAAAATGTTCTTACATTATAAAGCTATTTTGCAATATGTATATGATCTATTCCTAAGTTTGAATCTACCTGAATTAAACGTATACTGAGCTTTTATTTATTCTTTGAAAATATAGTAGATAAAAAGCCTAAGTGTTTCTGATATTATGTTTTGTCATCTCCAGCAAAGAAGATTGAAATCTTGAGAAACAATTTTCTGTAGAAATGAAATCGTATGCCCTCCTGAACCCTTGGGGGAAAATAGCCTCTCTGTTTGCTCAGAATATGAAACAGTAAAACAGTGCAAGTAAAACGGACAGCCATGCCATGCATGTCACATTTCTATTTGTATTGTTTGAAATGATGTTTTAAAAAGATTTTCTGGGGTTTTATTTATTTGTTTAAGAGATAACTGGTACAAATAATATACAATCTTGCTGATGTAAGAATTTCCAAATCAGATGTATTTATTTTCTGGGAAATGTGAGAGATTGCTTTGTAACCCTTGTGATCTATAACACAGAGAATATATTAAAAAAAGAAGATTTTGGAAGTATGAAGACAATCCTCCAGGATCTTTGTCTCCTGGACCATTAGGGGAGTCCTCAGTAGACTCCGTGGCCTCATAAGGTAGGCAAAAGAATAACTTATAGAGGAAGGAAACTTTTTAAAAGGCAAAAAATGAAAAAAATATATTTTAACTGCTATATTTTTCAAAGAGAAAATTATCACATTTAGAAAGAAGAATTTAGAGTGAAGAATTGTCCCTTCTCATGCCCCAAAGTAATAAATGTCCCCCTTGGGCTTGATGATAGTCCAGATAACTGAGTATTGTTGAGGTTGGAATGGAAGATTCTGTAAAATTCAAAGTAATCTTTTTTTTAAAACAAGTTTGCATAATACATCCAAACACTTTTGGTGGCACATCCCTTGTTGTCAGATCTTGGGCTTAGGGGGAGGAGATTTTTCCTTCTCATTTATGAATCTGATTAGATAAACCATAAAAGTAAGATTTTAAAATTTTATTTTGCAGTTAAACTATATTATAAAATTATAACAGTATATAACTGAGCAAAATCACTTGTCAGAAGCAGTTTGTCAATAATGAATGAAAAAATCTATCTCCATATTTATATTCAAGTGTTATTTCTGATGCCAAGTAGTTTTCTAAGCTGGATTACTCACCTTAATCAATAATCTTGGCTCCAAATATTTTGGCTCATTCCAAAAGTCTAGACCTGCCTCCAATGATAAATATTTGGTACCATTAAGAATATTGAGAGGGGCTTCCCTGGTGGCACAGTGGTTAAGAATCCGCCTGCCAAGGTAGGAGACACGGGTTCGAGCCCTGGTCCGGGAAGATCCCACATGCCGTGGAGCAATTAAGCCATGCGCCACAACTACTGGAGGCTGCGCGCCCTAGAGCCCGTGCTCTACAACAAGAGAAGCCACTGCAATGAGAAGCCTGCACACCACAACAAAGAGTAGCCCCTGCTTGCCGCAACTAGAGAAAGCCCATGTGCAGCAACGAAGACCCAACACAGCCAAAAATAAATAAATAAGTAAAAAAAAAAAAAAAGAATATTTAGAGCATAGGTAGTAAGCTGTGAAGGCCATCTCCCAATAAATAAATAAATAAATAAATAAATAATAAGTTTTAAAAAAAAGAAGAATATTTAGAGCATAGGTGGTAAGCTGTGAAGGCAATCCCCCAAATGGAGTTCCAATGCTGCTTTGAGACATGGCAGCCTCAGAGACCAAGTGTGTGATCCTAGGTTGATGGCTTTAAATGAAAAAGCACACATTTGGGCTTTAGACTCTGGTATATTTATTTAAAAATCAGTTGCTTTACTGTGGAGTCATAACTTGTGTACCATTTGACTTAGAAATGCATCTCTTTCAGATTCTTTGTGTACTCAGGAAACTTGGGAGGTGCCATGTTTTAAAGCACATAGGATCCCCTAGCCCTAAAATTTCTGGCGTCAGAGAAGAGGGATGGTCTCGATAAGTGTGGGTGAAGCTGAATCACTTGACAACATGAACTAAGTTATCTGTTGCCAATCTCTACCTTTAAGAAAGTGTCCCTTGGGCTTCCCTGGTGGCGCAGTGGTTGAGAGTCTGCCTGCCGATGCAGGGGACACGGGTTCGTGCCCCGGTCCGGGAAGATCCCACATGCCGCGGAGCGGCTGTACACGTGAGCCATGGCCGCTGAGCCTGCGCGTCCGGAGCCTGTGCTCCGCAACGGGAGAGGCCACAGCAGTGAGAGGTCCACGTACCGCAAAAAAAAAAAAAGAAAAAAAAAAGAAAAAAGAAAGTGTCCCTTGGTCAAACCTTTTCCACTATGTATATGTCAATGATATTTTACATAGTGATACAGCAGCCCTTGCTTGCAGGTTGTTTATAAAGAGTTTCTGAGTATTTTTATGGAAATTAATTCTTTATGCTTGTGTTATTCAGGACCTTTTTGATTGCAAGTGGCAGAATTCCAGCTGGTTTAAGAAAGAGGTGAGTGTTTTGGAAGGCTACAGGTTTATCTTATATGACCTAAATTCAGGTCGGGGGGGATATGTGGCTAGACCTTAGGGAATATAGGATCTGGACATTCAAATGCCCTCAGAATTCCTGCTCTCTCCAACTCTCAGCTGTGTTTCTTTCTGCCTGTTGGTTTTGCCCTCAACGGCTGTAGATCACGTGGCTGAGAACACATGGCCGATGATGCCAAGTCTTGTATCTCACGGCTCTGGCCACTAGATTCGCCAACTCCCACTTCTCAGTTTTAGTTCAGTCAAGACCAGATAGGCACACCTCTAGATCCATCAGTGGTGGCCAAACATCTCATGTAAGATCATGGCAGCCCCCACTGGGATCACATGGTTGAAAAGAAAGGGGGTGGGGAGACAAGTTCTCAAGACAAGGGAGGTTTGGAGCAGAAAACATGATAGCAGTCCATCACAATTTCCAGCCTAAACTATAAGAGCCCCAGGGACACAGGTGGTAGTGTCTCAAGTAGAATGTTCTGAGGGCTCAATGCATGTTTGAAACTGGCTGCCTGCTGCATAACTTTTAGGGCTTTAAAAATATAGCTGGGCCTCCCTGGTGGCGCAAGTGGTTGAGAGTCCGCCTGCCGATGCAGGGGATACGGGTTCGTGCCCCGGTCTGGGAGGATCCCATATGCCGCGGAGCGGCTGGGCCCGTGAGCCATGGCCGCTGAGCCTGCGCGTCCGGAGCCTGCGCGTCCGGAGCCTGTGCTCCGCAACGGGGGAGGCCACAACAGTGAGAGGCCCGCATACCGCAAAAAAAAAAATAAATAAATAAATAAAAATTAAAAAATTAAAAAATAAAAATATAGCTGTTCTGACTATAGAATTGGTAAGAGTAAAATCTCCCACATTTCCTTGACCTCACCACATGGGCTATCTGTGGTGACACTGCAGTTGAGGATGTGGGCTCTGGAGCCAGACACCCTTGCGTTGAAATCCTCCCTTGTGGCTCTGTGACCTTGGGCAAGTTGCTTAACCCCCTGTATCTCAATTTCTTCATCTGTTAAATGGAGATAATACCTTCATCCGAAGGATATCTAAAGATTCAATGAGGTTTCAATACCTGTACCTGACAAATAGTTGAGTGTGAAGAGTTAGATGTTATTCTTCTTCTCATACTTACATAATTAGAAAAAGAAACTACAGGAAGAATGTCTGTGTCTTTGCGTGTGCTGCTCCTTCTGCTGGGATGGCCCTTTTCCTACTCTCTCGACATGCAAACCTCTAGCTGAGCTAAAGCTCCAGCTTCTCTCCTCTGGTTGCTCAAAGTGTCCTAAAGGCAGAAAACATGGACACATTATTGTGAGGTTGCTGATGCTGCTCTTCCCATGTCCCATGAGAACTTTGAGAGTATGGACTGTTTCATTTCCATTATTTTAGAGTTTAGCAGATGAGAGAAGATCACTTTTTGGTGAGATTACTAAAAACATGCACATTTCAATTCTCTGTGGTTGGTGTTGCCTCTGCCATTCTACCTGGCATTTCTTCCTTCAATTCTTGTCTTATTGAAATCCTACCAACCCTTCCAATGGCAGTTCAAATGCTGTATTTGGAGTCAGGCAGCCAGGTCTCTGCAATCTCTTAACACACTTTCCCCAGTTACATAGCACTGTTGTGTATCGTACATGTTGGTTTACCTAAAAATACACAAGACATAGAGATTTTGTTCTTATAGTTACATAAGGAAACTGTGTAGTCAAATAAATATACCTCTTTGCTTATGGGTAGACTATATGTAGTCAGCCCTGGCTTTCGAAGAATCAGCTTAATATATTTTTAAACATAGCTTCGTGCTTTATAGCCAGGAAAGAGTCCTTTTATTTCCTAAATTCTTATACTTAATTTTAAAAGTTGTTATCACATTCTTGGTAAAAACTGAGCCTATTAAAGTATTTATTCCATCATAAGATAAATTGGGAATTGATTCCTGATTCCATTAGATTTTAATTTAACTCAAACTGTTAACCATAGAGAAGCCAAATAATCTTAAGAAGCCAAAAGAACATTTGCAAACCGGAAGAAGAAATATGTGGGATTTATGCTATTTCCTAGTAGGTGTCAGTGATAAGATTAAAAAGTAGCAAACAGTTTATGGAAAAAGACCAGCTGCCTCTTTTGTTTTTGTTTTTTATTTTTTAATTCTTTTTCAAATTCTTTTCCCATTTAGGTTATTACAGAATATTGAGCAGAGTTCCCTGTGCTCTACAGTAGGTCCTTGCTGGTTACCTATTTTAAATATAGCAGTGCATACATATCAATCCCAAACTCCCAATCTATCCCTCTCCCCATCCTTCTCCCAGGTAACCATAAATTCATTCTCTAAGTTTGGGAGTCTGTTTCTGTTTTGTAAATAAGTTCATTTGTATCATTTTTTTAGATTCCGCATATAAGCGATATCATATGATATTTGTCTTTCTCTGACTTACTTCATTTAGTATCATACCAGATGCCTATTTTGGAACTGTGAATTACAACTGAGGATAGCCGATGTCCTAGGTGCCCTGCATTGTGAATAATTATGGACAGAAGTATTCACAATATCAAGTTGTATAAAAGTGCTTGTCTGCACTTTTTATGGTTCAGGTGGTCATTTTTTCCCAAGAGGAGGTGCCATATTAGATGGAGATGGGAACAACTTGGAATTGTTTCTAGTTCCAGCTTGAGTCCCTTGTCCATAAACACAGAGGACATAATACCTGTGTTGGTTAGGACCCAAAGGCATGAGATCTGGGAGTGCGTGTCTGGGAGCCCTAATGTCCTTTCTGTTTCATTGTTGGCAAGCCTTTATTTTCCCACCCCACAAATAGCAAGTATTCATTCATGGGATATTTTATTTAGGTATTCATTAGTATTAAAAAACAATGTGCTTTTTTTTTTTTTTTTTTCAGTACGCGGGCCTCTCACTGCTGTGGCCTCTCCCGTTGCGGTGCACAGGCTCCGGACGCGCAGGCTCAGCGGCCATGGCTCACCGACCCAGCCACTCCATGGCATGTGGGATCTTCGCGGACTGGGGCACGAACCTGTGTCCCCTGCATCAGCAGGCAGACTCTCAACCACTGCGCCACCAGGGAAGCCCAAACAATGTGCTTTTAATACTTCAATGGTTACATCAAAACTGTTAGGGGAAAGAAAAAAAAAAAAAAAAGAAGGGGAGGAAGATTTTTCCTAAGCACTGTTGAAATTTTCCAGGATGATTTACTTAAAAAAACAAAACACACGGGCTTTCCTGGCTTTGCCTGTTCCCATGGACAGTTTTGTGAATGAGAACAGGTCCCACAACTGATCTTGTCATTTGGGAAATCAATAACTAGAAACTGCTGAGCCACTAGGAACAGAGTAAGAGTTGCTGGTACGTGACCTGAAGAGTATTGGCCTATTAGCCTGGCTCTAGTTTGTCTGGCTAAAGCCACTGGGATCATGAAGATTGTCTTGTTTATAGAATCCTCCAGGAAGGATATGTCACTTCCTCTATCCATACTATTTCTTTCTTTATTAGTCTCTCTCTCTCCCTGTTCTGCCATCTTGTTCCATAAAGGATTTAAGGTAGCTTCTTTGGTACCTAAATATATCAAGATAACATACATTAGAAGTAAATTTTAAAAGTTACTCTCTGTGAGAGAGAGAAATTGTTGGAAATAAAATGGAGCCAGGAATGAGGCTAATTCCAAAGTGCTTATTACAAATACCTAAATACTTCCTAGAGACAATATTTAGTATTTCCAATTTGACTTTGAGCTTTCCTGCTGCTAGCGAGAAGAGGAAAAATCTGATAAGCTAACTCATGATATCTATAAGAAAAAGCAAAACCAATTTCCCCACACAGCTATTCTTTGTGCTAAGACCTAAAAGACGTCTCATGAAGAGGATCTTGGATAAAATACACTGACTGATATCCTTAATTACATCTTTATCATAGATGAATATTTGCCTTTCTTTTAAAAATGACATTTGCAGGGTGGAGTGTGATATGATTATTCAGTTTGAGCATCATTTCAGGCAATGGTACTATTGTGAACTAGTCAGAATTCGATTTGGATCCACTGTAATTTGGGCTTTTCTTCCTGGACCTCCAGTGGATTTTCCTGAAGTAGGCTAAATTGAGGCCGTTTCAGTACATTGTACAAAGAAGATCAGGAGCAGCGTTTGCTAACTTTAAAATTTGCAATGGGTAGGATAACTTCATACATTAAATAATGCACACATGTAACCAGGCTGCCTACCTAGTTTAGGTGGAACGGCTCATGCTTCTTGCCTTAGGAACAGTAGGTGGCAAAGAACAGGAGTGAGGGAGAAGGCGGTACAATGCACTCTCTCATTTTTCCTTAAATATCGCAATGGAATATGTCCCTAAAATGTCTGTCCTCAGCCCAGAAGGGACACTATACCTTCCTGCTGGCCATCAGAGGGTTCTTCTGCTTTCCATGTCACCACTCACTCTTGTCTCCTGTTCTTCATGAGCCAAACCACAGAGACCAGCCCTGGGTAACTGCCTGGTCCCTCTTGTGTTTCTTGTTCTCACCTCCTTCATCCAGCTCCTGGCCTTTGTCCCAAAGCTGTCTGCAGTTCTCACCAGCACTGAGTGGGGGCACCTCACCTCTCCAGTTCCCCTCATTTGTGCCTGTGCTAACCTGGCCTGGCCCAGTTTTCACTGTGACGCTGCCTACCCTGTTCACCGATATCAGGAACTGAATCAAAATGTTCACGTACCAGATGAATGACAAGTTTGGTAGGAAAGCAGTTACAAAATGAGAAATATATAGATTTAAAACCACATGTCAAATACATTGATATTTGTTCTTAATCTTTGTTTACCAGGGAGGAATGATTGAGGATCCAAGCAGCAGAATATTATCTCCTGAAAAACATAGGTTCCAATATTTGAC